>NW_022701900.1:299981-335120 GCF_011630105.1 Anneissia japonica | reverse complement strand
TGTATACATATATACATACATGTTGATAATATTGATGATTAATGAATATATGATTATAGGCCAGATAAAACTACAACGAGAATAAAGAGCGCACAATAGGACAAATGTCATGGTGTAAATTACACTAAATTAAATAATATAGGAAATATTGATTTTCGAAGGATAAAGAATGATGTTAAAAACTAAAGAACATATTATATGTTATTACATGTTTTTATAAATTAATATATTTTTTTAAATTGCATGCTATAAGACACAATAACCTGGCTAAAGCCGCAGATCATCCCCACTTCAGACACACCACTAGTTTAATATAAGTTTTTATTGATGAATATTTAATGGTTTAAAAAGTCACATAGACAACAATATTTTGCTATTGATATATATGGATTGGAATGATAATTATCGTATTTAAAGTAATCTCAAATAGGGGCCTACTATTTTTCAATTGGTTAAAAAATTGTTCTGTTGCTCAAACAGAAACCAATAAATCTTTGTAGACAAGAATAGCTTTAGATTCATGTATACGTCACTGCAAAAATACTCTGTGATTTCAAAGCAGGTCCCATGAGAACTGAGTATTTGGAAACAGCCAATCAACAGACATTATTATTAATAATTGGAGTTTGACTATCGTGTGAGAACAATTTTTATGAATGCTTGCCACGAATATATGTAGTGCGTATCGGTGAATAACTGTGGTATTAAATTACCACGTTATTCTAGTTGGATATTAATAAACTATTTTACGATTGGAATTAAATTGAGATTAATATTGATAGACTGTTATGTAAAGAATGAAAACAATTCAGGCTTTATTGGTTGAACAATCGCGGAATGGCGTTTAGATTTAATGAATTCTTCCCTATCTAAATATAAGACCCACTGAACTCCAGGTACACCTACTAGTTCACAATGACGCTGGTAGAAATAGGCCTAGAACACTGTTAATTATTGATCTTACTTCAAAACAAACAACGGGTACTTTTCAGTGATGACAATCATTATATGAAGTAATTAATTGTAAATAGGTTTAGGTATCGAGAAACATCTCCGGCAGTCGTACTGCCTGGGTAAAATCACTGCCGCTATTAGAAGGGTAATAATGAAACAAAAGTACCCAACAACGGATACGACGTTGGCGCTGTTTTTGTCTAACATTAGAAAATGTGCTTATAAATTGAATACTTTTAATGATAATGATTTTATTCCGTTTCAAGTTTGCAAAGAATCATTGTTACAGTCAATAGGCCTAAGTGTTTTTGTTACCATAGACCAGTGGTAGGCATAAAATTCGGTCGGCGAGGGCCAAAGTGAGCTTCCATTAACCTCCAAGCACTGCTTTTACACCACTTTATTCTCAGTTTTAATGTTACTTTTTACATATGATCGGTGTCGGGCCGTTTTCTAGCCAATGTTGCTTGGCGGGCCGCACATATAGGGTTTATAATTCATTTTCCTAACTTTAGTGATCACGTACCTGTTAACCGGAAGGTCCACTGATTAATCTTAGTTAAGAAAATATAATACATAGGCCTACCCCGGCCCAAGTATTAAAATGCTTGCCATCGTCTTGGGATTCAATATTTCGACAATAATTATGTCATCATCAAGAAGGGAAAAAATTATCCATGTCTACAAGCTTATATACACAAAAAATTAATACCAAAAGTGTCTAACCAATCAAAACATTACCTCTAGTAGGTGAAATAGCTGTGATTTAAACTAAAGATCAAAGCATTTATCTACTGACCAAAGCTACCTACAAGAAGTAGGCCCTAAGTTCCTTTGACGCTTTGAGCCCATTGTTAAGCAATAAGTGTAGTCTACGTGTATAGCAAACGCTTCTTTAAACAATAGGATAGACCAGTTTTGGGAACTGTCAATAGTATTAGAAAATGTTAAACCTAATTCATTACTTACATTACAGACTACATCATAATTTCTAGTATACCTTGTAAGCCTAAAACATATTGGAATGCCTCACAATTTTGTACATGATCAATAACACTATCAGATCGCGAAAAATGTTCTTTAAATCTATTTGTTAAGCATCTATCTCTCTTACCAATATTGTCATTATTACAACCTGGACATTTAAAATGACAAACAGAACTTCTATAATCCTTAGGAGGGTTTGATCTTTAGTAGATATAAAATGAGAAACAATAGTCTAGTTGTAAAACTGCTGAAAAGAACTTTAGCGGGAAAAAGTAAAGGAAAATTTATTTTTGGTTTTTCTGAATCAGCATACCCTAAAGTGTCTGAGAAAAAAATCCCATACCTAGGGGTTGGGTAAATTTTTTTTTACAGCACTTTGAAATTTTGGCCTAAAATGCCCTATTTTAAACTATTTAAGATGGGGGTAGGGAAATAAATTCATATTTTTAGTCACTTTTACATATACCGTTTGATATGAAATATAACAACAACTTGTCAAAATAGTTACTCATCACTCTCATTAAAAAAATTGGTCGGAATGATGACGTCATCATGACAAATTCCAAGATGGCGTCCATTATGGAGGGAAAAACTATGTTTTTAATGTAAAATAATTTTATTGTTATCAAAGTACAAATTCAATCTCAAAACAATATTATACATACAGGAAAAAATAAAACACATATATAATTACCTAATGAAAAAACCAAAAAGTGAAATTTTGCTTTAAAATATCAATAATAATATTTTGCAATGCAAATACAATTCATTATGAAATCAGCAGAAATGTAATAAACTATTATAGTTTTATGTTCTCAATATTGTTTCATTATGCAATGTTAATGACTAAATATTCTTTTTTTATATTGACCTTTCTGTTAAATGATCAAATAATTTATATGGTTTTAAATAGTATAATGTGATTAATAGTATGTAATGTGTATGTGATATGTCCTGAATAAACAAGTACCGGTACTGGTTTATTTACAAACAACATCAATTACATTCGAGCTTTGTATTACTGTAGGTGGATGTAGCATGAATAAAGTAATATGCTTTGATATGGATTAGAATCCTATATGAAAAAAATTCCATTGTTAAGGGTCAAAATCGACAAGATTGGTTTACGAAGTAACACATACGGTAGGCTTACCGATATTCACTCATGGATTAAGGGGAGAAAATTCTGCTTTATTGCTCAAAAGGTGTGAAAATGTAAAGTTAAATGAATTTTTCTTATTTTTAGAGTGCTGTAAATGTTGTGATACAATGAACAAAAAATAAATGTCTCCTTAATAGGGGTTATTTGACCATTTGACACACTCAAAAAGTGTACCCGTCCCCTAAATAAGGGTGTCCCCTTAATAGGGGTTGACTGTAGTGTTAAAAGATGTATTTCCCCTCGTTTCACGGGAAAGTGTCCCCTTAATAGGGGTGTCCACTGAATAGGGGTATCCCTAAGGAGGGGTTCTACTGTAATATTATTATATAACAGTACTAACAATGTAATTCATTTTATAAATAAATATTGTATTGTAAGAGTACAATACAATAATAATATAATAATATAAGTAATATAATAATAATAATATTAATAATGATTACAATAATAATAATAAATAGCATAATACTACTATTAAAATAATAATATATAAAAATACACCGTAATTTATATATATAATTTATATATATATATATATATATATATTGTTATATATTGTTGTATGTATAACATTGTTTTGAAATTGCATCTGTACTCTGATAACAATAAAGTTAATTTTACATTTAAACAAGTTTTTACCGCCAAAATTGCCGCCATCTTGGAATAATTGTGATGATGTTATCATTCCGATTCAATTTTTTAACGAGAGTGACGAGTAAATATTTAGCCAAGTTCTTGTTGCATTTGATATACATGCCATATGTAAAAGTGACTAAAAACATATATTTATTTCCCCTACCCCTATCTTAATTAGTCCAAAATAGGATATTTTATGTCCAAATCTTAAAGTGCTATAAAAAAAATTGCCCTAGCTCTAAGAATGGGTATTTTTTTTCCTGAGACACTATAAGATACACTAATTCAGAAAAACCAAAAATAAATTTTCCTTTACTTTTTTCCCGCTAATTTCCTACTGCACCCAGGCTACATTTTTATACTGCCATAAAGTTATGAATTTTACTTCTTTAACTAAATGTTTCTTTATTTTTTTAAAACATTTAAAATGGATTCACCTGATTTTCCTAGATAAGGCAATCTAATCAAGCTATCGTCAGTAGGCCTACGTATAAAATTAGGTTCACTTAATTTCTTAAGTACGTGTTTAACGTCTTTACGGTACGGTACCCATTCCAAGACATCAACTTTCTAAGGTTGCAAAGTTCTGCCAAGTTTATCAGGATTATACAGTCTGTGGGTTCATAGAAACTAAACTACGAATGCAAGAGATCTTGTGGTTCCATGGAGCAAAGCTATCATAATGGACATATCGACCTGTATGTGTATTTTTTTTTGATATATTATACTCTTGCTTCCTACATTGTTGTAAAATTATAAATTCAGAAAATGTACTATGTCAGTGTTTTCAAATGATTCAAAACTAAAATGTATCTGTCTATGAAAAGCGTTAAGGTGACGGGAAAATGTGATGGAAATCATTAGGCTTAGCTAGTATTAATGCGTCAACAAAACTTAATAATACCTGATTCTATAAGTTTGGGAACAATAGACTCTTCTAGTACATTCATTAAACTATTAACTAAAACTGGATCAAGATATGAGCCCATTAAAACCATCAGCTTGTTTATAAAATTCATTATTACACGTAAATACGAATTTTCTTAAGACTAGTAAAAATCTTTTTTTTTTAATTGTAAACCATAAGAATTATATTAATTACCTTAGTAAGGAAAACATTTGCAAACGTATATTCAAAATCAAATATTACAAAACGGTAACCTAAATGTAAATGGTCTATTATAATACGGTCCGCAGCATCAAACGAATCTTTAAGGACAAAATCATTAACAGTCAGAAACCCTAATAAGTTAGATAAAAACTTAGCTACTAAGTAGTAACAGGTACCGGTTGTGTCAGTAATAGGTCATAGAGGTGGAATATTATCAAAATCATTGTAATCTGGACTAATTTCTTTGTATTCAGCTTCAGATAGTTAATTTCTATTAATGAATTGATGAACAGTTAAATTGTAAACCACACTATAGAATTACGTCTGAGTACCCTCACGCTGTTTAAGAATACTAAAAGGCTATCAAAATATATTTTCTTGTAGACTAAAGATTTTGAAAATCTGCATACCTGTTATTTGTGATGTTTTCCTCCCACGGGTACACACCGAAACGCAAATACTTTGAACATTTAACATCAATTTGTTGTATGTTGATTGTTGATGAGAATCGTGATGTTTGAAGCTTAATTATTTCAAAATTAAGAACACCATATCAGTGCTTTCGTCCGAAAAAACTAACCACTTAGTAAATAAATGAATAGAACACCCGTAACACATATTAAAGGTAGTGTCTAGTAACAGCGGTTAAAAACTTATTTATTTATTTATTTATTACATGAGAGCCAAACGCAAGATGTGAGCATATAACTTTACCATTTTTATGTTATCTGAATTGAATTTAAAATTTTCTTTGTTTTGAGTTACTTTCTTCATGATGTAGAATTTATTGATTTATTACACGAGAGCCAAACGCAAGATTTGAGCATATAACTTTACCATTTTTATGTTATCTGAATTGAATTTAAAATTTTCTTTGTTTCGAGTTACTTTCTTCATGATGTAGAAAAGTACAAATTTAGATAGGATCATGCTTTATTGGTGTGCATGCGTTTGTAGCCTATGCAGTCCGAGTGGGGCTAGGCATGCTACTGAAGGTAGCTTCCAATTCAATGGGGATTCCTGGATTACTGATACTTTTTTTTGTTGATAGCACCTCAAGTATTTTTTATTTTGTCTAAACTAAAAAACAATGCAAAAATGGTATTATACATTGTTGTCGGTACCGTATCTCATACACCTTAATGAATTAATAATAATAATAATAATAATAATAATAATAATAATAATAATAATAATTGCAATTTGTATAGCGCCTCCCGTTGGACAACAACGGAAGGAAACGGACAAGAAAAAAAACCCACATGAACCTAGACTAACAGCACTCTAGACGTATTAGTATTGAGAGAATATAATTATTCTATTAGTTAGTATTTTGTACATTTTGAAGTTTTAGTGTTAAAATTGTTATTTACCTTTTAATATTATTGTTTAGTGTTAAGTTTTCTAAATGTTCTGTGCTGTGTCTTTTGTATGACTTTTACCTTGCAATTATTTTAATGAACATTGACCTAGGTTTATTTGTACATGATTGAGCATTAACTCCCATTAGAAGGGGGTGGGAGTCTATGAGGCAGTACCTCATAGACCCCAGACGCTGCCTGGGTTACCAACAGTTTGGTGTATATACTAATTAATTAATTATTTTGACGCTTGTTTTGTTTTTATGTTCTGTGTTAATATGTATCTAGTGTGTATCAACGACAAATGTCTTTATTTTTATGAAGACAATAAACTTTGAATTGAATTTAATTGAATAAAACCAAGTAATAATCACCTTAATCATACAATATCGATGTCATCTTGTTCTATCATTTGATATGCAAGTCAACAATGTCAATAGCTATGTGTCTGCCGAAGATGTTTTCTTATTGCAAGTAAAATGTTGAGAAAACCGTACAGCATCTTTCCCAGCCTTGATCTCATAAATTATTCAACGACAGAATTGGGGGACTGAGACTGACAGTATAGTTGCTAACCAAATCGTTCGATTCCTTTCGTAAAATGCGCGACGCTGCTCCACATGAGATGTTAAGTCTTTTGTGGTGGTAGAGATGAAGACAGTATGTCGAGTATCAAATTGCGATACACTTTTGTTGCACTGTTTTGCTGCTGCAACAAAACTAAAGCGCTTGTTGTTCAGCGCCTTTGAAAGTTCCTGATCATATTACAGAAGTTTTGTTTCGCGATCATAATAATATTTTGTTAAGGCTTAGCGCTAGCGCTAACTAATCCAATAGTAAACTTGCCTACGGCTTCGCTGCTCTTTACTCCCTTAATCAAGAGCAAGTAGTGTCATAACAGCCATCAATATTTTACATTCCATCGAAACCATATACTTCCTAATCGTTTAAAGTTCAGTTTAATTGTTTGTTAATTTAGTTTCGTGCATTCCAAAACATAAATTGCTAAATGAGATAATACTATTTTGTATCACTGCCATTGATTGATTAAGGTGATGTATAGTACTGTAACTCTACTCAGGTGTGTTAATGCTGAAAGAGGTTCATCAAAGGAAACATTGCAATTTCACGCCTGCCGTCCGACCCTACGACGAGGTCGTCGGATCAAAAATATTAATTTGCTTATTTTGCTTGCCAATAAATGTGGTCTAAAACACAATTTCGGTCCATACAATCTATAAAAACTGTTCCTATTATCTACCAGGAAATTTTATTATGTGACCCTGACCGAGGCTTTAGCCGACTCCTTGATTCAATCCCGGGTCCACTGTTGAACATGCTGGACTACCTGCAGGCAAATTTCTGGTTCGTATTCAGATTTTATCATTCTTCAATGAGGTTTGAATCAATCATTTTACTTGTTCGACAAGCACGATTTCATATTATCTTTCTATCCAAAATTGTGGTATCACTGCGATTGGATACATATTATGTTTCTCGCATTAATATTGGCATTCTCCAACGGGTTTTTAATTAATGTAATACCATTAATTAATTTCATATTGATTTCTTCAATTTAACCCTCTCCCGACCACGTATACGTAGTTATAGCAGAGTAAGAAAGTTTGTTGTGTGGAGTATTCTGTCGTCTGTAAAAATTCAAAAATATATGTTTAAATGATTTCATATAAATCATATATTAGGCCTATATAAGAATACACAAAAGTGTGAGATTGGCTCATTAGATCGTGGCGAATGTTAGTTCACGTGTGTGGAAGAAGTGTTTACACTTAAAAGATTACTACTACTCGCTCATTGTATCAATAATTATTACCGTATCATTATTAGATGATCGTTCTGAACGTCCACTGTATACGATTCTACAATTACACAGTCCATCGCGCAGACAATTACACGTTTACAGTGATCGATTTTTTTACCTCTTCTCAGCAATTGACCAGCTATCTGTCAGATAAAATGAGGTAATTAATGAAATTGGAGATGTTTGTAAGGCGAACAATAGGCTCTCTCCGCTATATTGTTCGGAAATGCTATAAATATATGAAATGATGAGTGGAACTTCAAACACTTGTAGTTCAAGTTAATCTAGGTGCTTGTTAAACATCTACGCACACTTATGGATTCAACAGGTAAGGTGGTATACTACTTAAACTTTCAACAAAAACTAATTTTGTTGCTCCAAACGATTAGTACAACAGCATTTATTAGTTATATATAATTTTTATCTGTATTATACAAATTCTTTTGTATAACTTTATGGTGTAACTTTAATCAATTTCCGTTAGTTTTACAGTTTTCCTAAATAATAAATTTTACATGCGGAACTGTTTTATCGATAATAAATCTAGAACAATGGATGTAAACTTATGCGAGCTTTCGTCGATGTTGTTCTACAGCTATAAGAAAACCAGATTCAACTATTCGAATATATAATGAATTTTATTTTTAATAAATTAAATGTCATTTTATTCAAACTAGTTCACTACTTAATTTAAGCTTTAATGTAAATATGCTGTATTCATGCCTGTACACACTTAAATAACAGTGCCTCTGCATTGGTTCCGAGCTGGTTGATGATTAATATTCTTTAACATTGTAAGCTAAAATCAATTACGGTACTCCAGCGGAAAGTAACCACTAAATATTGGAACATAGGCCCCTATTTCAAGTTACGGGTTCACTATTCGTAATTTTTTTTGTTCTGTTATTAAATGGTTTAGATTTCGTATATATCATGTTTCATGCCAATTGAAAGGCGATTTCCATTTCACTTTGTTGAAAAAATATTATCTTATCATTTCCTGCCATTAATATTCTATATATACCATTGCATACCCATGAAAAGGTTAAGTTGAGAGACAAAACGTTGGTAAAGTGCCTTGCCCGAAGACACAACAATTTGTACAGCCGTTGCGTAAAACGTTAATGCAGTGATGTTATTTAAAGTAAATGTCTTAGTATGTGCCTGTAATTTAGATAAAGTGCTATTAATTTAGGAGACTATATTTAGATTGCGTTTGATTTTATCTGAAAGGTTTCGCAGCAATTTCTCCAGTGCACGTGGGCAGTGGTACGTATGCCGATGTAACGCGTCAGAAGTTGGTGGCTAGTCGTTACAATGAGCTATCTCGTCAGTTGCTAGTGTCACATGGCTGCATCAGCAAACTTTTTGGTGAGGGAATGAACTGCACATACCCATATACAGGTCAATCGACATTTTCAAACATACACACAACATTAAGGAGCTTTCGATTTGTGACTACGCGACGCTAGAAAGGAATCACTCATGCGTAACCGTGCTACCTGGCGTCCTACGTTCTCTATGTACGTGGATTTCGACAAATTGCGTTCCAGAATCTACTCGACGAGGTGACCTTAAAGTTCTCACATGCGCAGATGACCTTAAGGACGTCATTACGTTCTACGTCCTACCGTCATCGTGCAATCGAAAGCTCTCTATTTATTATGTTTATGTCGACTGACCTTGCAAACTTGCATCGCAGTTCAAACTACGAATTTGCTTACTAGATTTGTTTTATACACAACTGAATTCTGTTCATCTCCTCATGAGATTTATGATACATTATTTGTATTTTAAAGTCATGTTTTCATCTCCCATACACTTTAACTAATTCACAATAATTTCACATTCTGTATTTTGTACACATTCATAAATCTATAAACATACAAAACAAAAAAATACAACTTAAATGCAAAAAAACAAAACAAAAACACTAACACACCCTTTCCATCTCTAGATGTTAAAATTGCAAATACTTACTTTGAAACATGAAATAATTTAAATAGAACAAAGTAATACAACTTAGAAATTAATTGTAAAAAATCAATTGAAATTAATACAAATCATCGACTACAATGCTCTTTGCCTTCTTGAGAAGGATCATTGAAACCATGGCACCCCATCCTCATGCCCCAAATTATATATGCCGAATATCAAACTGAGTAGGTCTATAATAACGGTCGAGTTTTAAGTATTATTTTTCTTCTTTCTTATGGCCTATTCATTATTTGTAATGTTCATTGTCGCAGATCGCTTCCTTGATAACAACGGCGTCAGAAATGGAACAATCGGTGGAAGCAAGCCGAAAGTTGCAACTCCAGAGGTTGTCGATAAAATTGAAGAATACAAACAGGGAAACCCGTCCATCTTTGCATGGGAAATTCGTGATAAACTAATGAGTGACGGTAAAGATTAATTTTACTTAGAACATTTATACAAACAATAACCATATTTGGTGGAACTTTAAACCTGTTTTTCATATTATGAAACATGTTTGTCATATATATCTTAAGGTTAAAAAATAACAGCAACCACATCATCAGCATCATCATCTTCTTCATCATCATTGTCATCATCCTCATCATTATCATCATGGAGTGGAGTTAGCTTAGTGGTTAAGATGCCTTCCTTGCCTTCTTTTCCAAGGGTCCTAGTTCAATGGACCTTTCCGCTAAGCCCCGCCCCTTGGATACTGTTGCTAAGGTCCCACAAGACGACAATGTTAAAACATATGCGAACACGTGCGTTTGTGGGACAACACGTGTGTTTGTGAGACGCACGCGTATCCCTAGCGCTGTTCTGATTAGTCAGTTGATAAGTTTGATTGACACTCCGGAAAGGTCTATTCCTGTGACAGCAGGACTTTTTCTTACGACTAATCAAGTAACGATTGTATAATAGCTGATCATTAAATAATCACTGTTATAATGTAGGCCTTTCTAGGTGATTTACATTGGCCTATATGTCACAATTTGATTCTCGTTATTTTGACATTCATAGGCCTATATTTGTTTTAATTGCAGTAATTTATTGGCTGGACTCTTTTCTTATATATTATGCTTTGTGGATTTATGATTATGTATATGACATAATTATATTGCTAACTTGTTAATGTCGATATTCTTATTTTAATGGCTTGTTATTTGTGTTTCTATATGTTTCTTGTTAATTGTATTTTGATTGCAAGATCACAGGTTTGCCCTCTGGGAATGATGTGAGTCTGCTTTTTATACCGCAATAAACAAATAAACAAATAAATAAATAAATAAATAAACAAATAAATAAATAAATAAATAAATAAATAAATAAATAAATTGTTTTATAAAGCACCGTCCATCCTGTAATTGGCGAGTTAATTGCTGTTTGGATGCGAAATCATCATTATCATCATCATCATCATTAGGATTGCATATATTTATTATATTTGATTTTTTTTTGTTCAATTTAGGCATTTGCACAGCATCCACAACCCCCAGTGTAAGCTCTATAAATCGAATCCTTCGCAACCGAGCCGCTGAGCGTGCCGCCGCAGAATACGCTAGGGTTACTGAACAAGCTCTACTTTCCACATATTCCTTCCTACCTAACATCACTGTGCCGCGGATTCCATGTAATTTTGTCAGCAGTCCAACATTATTCAACGGGAAGATGACGGAGCCACATAACCAAGTGGTAATCCATAGGCCAAGAGCAACAATTTGCCCCTCAACGATGTGCCACCATCGTCATCCTTACAATAGCGGACGTGTTTTCCCAGCACCAGGTTGGTATCATACAGCAATCCAAATAAGTTTGATGAACGTGACCACCTTACGTAAGATGCTGACTACACACTCCAAATATCATTGAACAAATTCAAGAATATCCATGATTTTATTAACAGAATATTGTTCTTACAAGGCCGTATAATGGGCTACAATTAGTCTTTTAAATGTCTCTACAATTGTCTACCTGTCGTAAATGAATAGTCGCCTGAAGTCTATGGGCGGGTCGTGTAAATAACGTCAATAAGTATAAGTTCTTCGTCCCTAATCTGTAGAACGCAAATCCAATTTGTAACTCCAAAAAAGATCATCAAGTCTTGATCTAAACATATTTATTTGAATTTCAGCATCGGTTCACGAATGTTAACAAGTTTTGTGTTTGCTGGGTATCTGCCTACTATTATATTTTTAATTATTATTTTACTTATATAATAACATATAAATATAGATCAAGTTTAAAGTAAACAATATGGTTGAAGTTATAAAAATGAATTACAACAGTAATTATTTTTGAAGGTTCTCATGACGATGATCACATACAAAGAGTCTATCTCCGTGACGGATTGGATGCTACCGAACCTTTAGTTGCCGAAGACAGCTCTAAGCGTAAGCTAAGAAGAAGCCGAACTACTTTCACCAATGCACAACTTGAAATCCTTGAGAAGGAATTTAACAAGTCTCACTACCCTTGCGTCAACACCCGTGAAGATGTTGCCAGCAAAACACAACTGTCGGAAGCACGAGTTCAGGTGAGATTAAACCCTCATGATATAAATTCAGTGTTTAACTCCACACACACACACACTACACACTCGAATTTCGCCCAACAGGAATAATTCGACCCACTGAAGTCTACAGTTAAATCGGCTCTCGGGCAGAGCCAAATATTCTAGTGCATTTATTATTAACTGTGTAGCAATCAGTAAGAGGACAGGACTTGACTACATCACAGCTAAATTTTTAAAGGATGGGTCTTCCTACCTTAGGGTCCCAATTACACACATAATTAATCTGTCTATTACCACTTAAACATTTCCCTATGAACTCAAATTGGCAAAATTGAAACCTTTATCTAAGAATAACCGGATAAATGATGTTGGGAACTACCAAACCGATTAGTATTTTACCTTGTGTCTCAACAAATTTGGAATCAGTCGTTAATTCACAGTTTAATATACCTTAATAACCAAGGACACCCGGATGATTACCGATCTGGATTCAGCGGTTATTTTTCAACGGAGACTTCCCTTATCTTCTTGATTGATATTATTCGTAGTGAGTTTAGTGAAGGTAATTTCACTGGCATGGTGTTAATTGACATTAAGAAGGCTTTCGATTTGGTTAACCATCTTGTACTCTACAGTAAATTTAAAGGGATAGGGGTTTCACCTGCCTCAGTAGAATATTTTTGATCCTACCTTCGTAATAGGACACAAATTGTAGTTGTTGATGGAGTTAAGTCTGAATCTCTAAAATCTTGAATGTGGTGTTGTTCTTCAAAGAAGTGTCCGTGGAGCGTCTCTGTCCCTTTGCTATATAAATGATCTATCTACTAGTGTAGACTGTAAACTTATAATGTATGCTGATGACACGTTGCTCTTATTGCAAATGGTTAATGATCCTAAGAAAATTGCTAGTACTCTTACTTTAATCTTAAAAGCTTGCAACCAATGGTTTATAGATAATCAACCATCAAGAAAAAAACAGAGGCTATCATCTTTGGCTCTTATAGAAAACTTAAAAGAAATAGTGGGTTATTAAAAGTGTTTTTTTCATAGTAAGAAAATATCCATAAAACGCACGTTAAATATCTTGGATGTATACTTGATTGTGATATGAGTGGTAAATCAATGGCTCAGTCTGTAATTAATAGATAAATAGTCGAATTAAGTTCCTGTATCGAAAAGCTAAATGCTTTGACTTCCATACCAGAAGAATTTTAACTAATGCCTTAATACAATGTCACTTTTACTATGGCAGTACATCGTGGTTTTCATGACTAAAATGCAACCTTAAAAATAAGCTAAGGTTTACCCAGAACAAAATAGTTCGATTTATTTGTGGCTTGGGCCTCGTTCCCATATTGATAATAGGGAACTTCATAGTGTTAGATACCTTCCTGTTGAGGATAGGGTCAAGCAGCTTAAGCTTGCTCATGTTCACAACATTTTCTACGAGAAATCTATTCCATATATATGTGCTCAAAATTTGAAAGATTGTCAAATTTACATAATCACTTCACAGGAGTGATATATTTAATTTTCATGTTCCTGTTATCAAGGGAATTGGTCATTGTACATTCCACTACACAGGTATTAAATCATGGAACTCATTGCCAAATAATATTAAGTCTATTAATAATAATAATGTAGTATTTAAAACGAAAATTAAAGAACACCTGTCCATATTATAGCTTATTAGGCCTAGTTTAAATTAAATTATGTTTATATTGTTGATGTTGTGTCTGATGTTTTTGTGAAATTTTATTATAAACTGCCAATTTATTTATTTACTATTTTATTTATTTATTTGTATATGGACCCCATTAGAAATACGTTTCTTAAATTGATGAGTTAAAAAGAGAAGCTGCAAAACAAATCGATATTCAAATTTTAATTACCTCTTACTCTTACACTTTCGCAATATATATTTCCAGATTGAAACAATAGTTTTAACTGTCATTCTATTTTTATTAAATTGTGTTTAGGTATGGTTTTCGAACAGACGAGCAAAGTGGCGACGTCATCAGAAATCGAGTCCAATTAAACAACAATCGCATTTTCTTTCTTCAGTACCAGCAGTCATAAACATTTCGTCTCCATCTACCATTCCATTTCATGAGCAGAGCAAAGAGATTGACCATTTGATTAGCAAACCATTTGTGCTTACGCCCTCTAGAGAATCAGCATTTTGCTCAGTTAAGTAGAGAGACGATTAGCCAATGTGAGCAAAATAAATCCTGCCGGAAATTTTGATTACTAATTATATTGATGTTCAGTTTTATTGAGTTTACATACATTATTATCTGTTTGGAATTTAGAAGATCCGGAAGAGCGTCAGTAAAAATAAAACGTTGGTGGAGAATACAATAGTGTTTACGTCAGAACTCAAAACATTAATGTCGTCATCCTTGTTGTGTTCTGCTAGTTTGCACAGGTTCAAGGTTTCCTTATCACAACCATTGGAAATGTATATACTGTAGATATTATATAGATTTGATAGGATTATGTAAAATAAAAAGAAACATTTTTTTTTCTCATTTTGGCTTTTTTGGGGGAATGGAGGTCCTATTGTAGTACCAGTGTACTATTTCCTAAAAAGACGGTAGGCCGCCGCCTAGATTATTATCGCAAAGGTGTTTCAATGACGTATCTAGGAGTCTTAAAATGGGGAGGGGTATGATTGGGGAGGGGAGGTCAAGTAAGGGGTGGATAATTAAGCGACGGTGCTACTTCGCAAAAATAAGGTGATTTTAACTACTTGAGCATGATTTTTCGCTTCGTAAATTTTCAATGGGTGGGGGAGGGACAGCTGTTCAGTAATGAATTGTTATTTCGGGCAGTAACTGATTTCGTTCTTATGGCCAGAATCTAGCAAGTTTTAGCTTGGATCTCGATGTAAATAGATTTCCCCTCTTATTATTGTTATTTATGACTAATAAACTGTACTAATAATGGCAAAATCAACGTCTTCCAAACAAAACGATATTGTACAATAGGTATATTCGTTAAAGCATATCCGTTCTACATTAGGTCTACAATAGTCTTTTGAACAGCAATAAATATATATATATATCTGTTATTTCATACTTGGTGCAACTTTTATTTCATACTTGTGTAATTAATCTTCTAAATACATGGCATATACTTATGAGACCAATATAGTAACGTAGTCTATAGTAAAGTATACCAACGTCATTTATTAACAACAACAACAACAACAACAATTAAAACAGACATAAGCGATGATTATCAACACTGTTATAGTTATTATGAATATTATAATATTATTATTACTATTATTATGAGGAATATTATTATTATTATTATTATTATTATTATTATCATCATCATCATTAACATTATCATCATCATTATCATTATCCTCCTTATTATTATCATTATTATTATCATTATTATTAATTTTATTATTATTATTATTATTATATTGTCACTGATCATGGAGGTATACCATGTTATAACGTCAACTGAAATACAATAGTGCAACCAATCAGCTGCGGAGCCTCTTACGACTTGTGTGAACGGACCACCGATATTGATTGCAACCAATCAGGTATTGAGCCTCTTACGACTTGTGTAACTGGACCACCAATTTTCATAATTTATTGATTAGGAAACCGATCGTTGATGATGCAAAGTATACTGCACAAAAATCGTCATTCAAAACCAGTTCACGTTATTTAACGTGAAACTAATATGGCATACGAGTGGGTCTAATGGTGCCACGCGCCACATATTAGCCAATCAGAGGATGCAGAGCGTTTGTTATCACGACATGATCATGTCGAATTGCCAAATTATTAGAAATAGGCCTACATGTCTATATCTCATCAAAATTGATCCGTAGAAGTACATCAGGAATATTATTCAAGGTGTTATAATGAATAGTACTGTAGTTCATCGGTCTGTCCTGACTAGACTAGGAGCGCATCCCTATTACTTTTGTCTTCAGAAATACGTAATAAATTATTATAAAATTTAATCACTGATGGTAATTATATAATAGAATGCTTAAAATCTCGAACATTTACATTAAGAAACAGCTTAAATAATTTCGAGATGTGTAAAACTATACGTTATCCTCCTAATTTAATAAACAAATAAGAACAGCTTTATCTTATGTGATAATACTGTACACGGCGACGGTGTAAGCCGGCTGAAAATTGACTTCAAACAATGCTGTCAATGTGGGTTCGCTCTAAGTATAATAAGCAACTTCATAAACTGGAAGAAAACTAAACATGCAACAGACCTATTATTGATTATCAGTCATCATACGAGTTTTCTCAGTATAAATTGAAATCCCTAATTTCGAATGTACCTTTACAAGCTTGATTACCATTCAGTCAATAATTTTTTATGGTCAACTTGCTGTCTACTCAGACTACGATTACAAATATAGTCATTACACTAACTCAGTACAAACATTGCCCTTTTCGTACGACCACTTTGAAAGCACTTGAAAGCCTACCGCCTCTAGGCCCCTTTCACTTAATGGAATGGTTCGATTCTGTTCCACCCCGGGGAAGTTTAAACTGATATGCTTGTATATTCTAAAGGTTTAAGTTTCATGGAATACAACATTTAAAATTATAGTTGCCGGATATTGCGGTGTCACCAAAGCCTGACTTCGTTATTGTCACTTTGATACTTACGCGCTTAACACTATTGATATTGGATTATCATTTTAATATGTATTATTACTATTTATTGGCATTAATACCAGGTTTTAACCTTCGAATATTTCTGTACATTTTACACTGTAAGATTTGTAGTTTACTTCACTAACACAGTCACAAAAATAGTGAAGAAATAATAATTACCATCATCATCATATTGGAAAATACAACAAAAAGTCAAATGTATAAAAATATATTATTATTATTATCGAAAATACAATAAAATTATTTTAACCCATCAAAATACAAGGAATCGATAAACTAACATAAGATAAAAAGATATAACAATACAAATTGCTTGTGTCAGGAATTTATCATAAATTTAATACTCAATTACATAAAATGTCACTGCGACAATTTGGAATTTATAAAAAATTCAAAATTGTGAAAAAAAAAATCTTTGGTAAATTCATAATGACATTCGATGTTTTCTAATTTGTTTTCAGGTGTATCGGATTTATTAAAAGATTGTGGCATTAAAATAATATTGATGGTACAATTCGATGAGACACAACGTTTTTACTATACGAGCTTAGAGGCAATTCTATCTCATAAACATATTTCCGGTTTGACATGAAGAACGGGTGACTCGCCAGAACCGCAGGTTGTGCTTCATACCATTTTGGGTTATATTGATGATTTTTATTTACAGGGAGATAGTGCACAGGAGTGCCTATTGAACATAAATGAGACAGCCACACTTATTAGTTTAGGTTTTAATAGGGAAAAGTGAACGTGAAAAAATCAATATTTACACCATGTCAATCACTTAAATTTCTAGGTTTTCATGCCATTCCTTCAGTTACTAACATTTATTTATTATTCTCAAACTTCAACTTACAGGTTAAGTCTCGTTTAATCTATAAATTGTACCTGAAGTACACCTATGTTTTATTACGAAGTGACAACTTGTATAATGAGATCGTGGGTTCGAGTCCCACCCGAGAACAACTTGCGATTTTTTCGCAATTGTTTTCAAACCTATTCAGTACATTTCCACATCAGGTAGGGCAAAATTACACCAATATGTTTCTCCTGACGCAAATCCACTTATTGTCTATTCCATCACGACATTAACAATTATTATCAACTTGTATAATTTCAGATACTTGATGAAGTATTACTGCCTCAGTAAAGCGGATTTCTTTTCATTGACTGTTAACAAAAATAAATCCTGACCATGGATGCCCACTGCCAAGAGGTACTGGTAAAACTATTCCTGACCTTTTTTTAGCCAGAAGGTAGTTGATATTTCCAATGTATTTGACGCAACCGAGACTTTTACTACTTTGTGTCAAATTTACGATAGTAATTGAAAAGGGTATCTCACTGGTCGGCCAAAGTTCATCAAAACCATGCTGCCTTGACCCATTCCCAGTTTGTTTGCTGAACACCTAAAAAGCATATCATCAGTTCCCCCATACTTATTAAACTCAAACTCGTTTTTATCTTATCTGGAGTAGTTCCAGAAATCTTCAAACAAACGGTTGTCCAACCAATGTTGAAAAGCCCAGTCATGGAAAAGAAAACTATCTTGATGAACTACAGTTCGTTTCCAATATGCTTTTGCCATTGGCTGAATGAAAGAGTGACAGCCTACAAGACATTTTTTATCCTCTCTTACAGGCCACCATTACACATACAGTGTCACGATTTTCTTCGATCTCTTATGGATAATCAATTGCCAATTGAATAGGCACTGCAAAAACTTCAAAATTCTTCTGCTGAACATATCTTTTCTGGTAAGAATGGCAGTCATAATACCATTCCCCTTATTTTATTTTTAACTCAATTGACTGTTAGTCCAGGGAGAGTCAATTAGAAAGTTCTGTAATCATTAAGAATTTCATTTTCAAAAACAGTAGTTTATTTTAGACGTAAATAAAAGTACACACCATGACGTCACCTCCATTTACTAGAACTTGGAGATTTTATTTTACACATTTGATACATGTGTGGTTAATTATATCCTGATACATAACGTGTCAATGTGCTCTAACTACCCACAGAGGTGGCGAAAACTAGGTAGTTGCCACAAAAATTATGTTAAATATTTCACAAGGGATCAATGGTAATGCAGCGTTGTCATTCTTAGCTAATGGTTTATGTAGAGCAAGTGTTGTAGGATAGGCCTACACCTTTATTGTTAGCATATAATTGTAATAAACTATTCCATAAATCTCCTCTTCTGCACACAAATGTTCCTAACTGCGATTATTTTTCCGGATATGACAGTGTAGAAGGTACAAATATCCGTCAGAAACCGCTGACGTCCAGTTAGTATTTTTAAGTATATGAAAAACTGAATTAAATAGTATTCTTTATGCAAAAAAAAATGTGTTACTGGTTTGAGTCAAGTCTAGATGTAAAATAACTTATTAATTAATAGCTAAATAGAAAATGAGAAACAAATTAAATAATAATATTTATTTTAGGTTTTGTCGGATAACATGCTCTCGTGAGCCGTCAGTTGAGATGAAACATCCTTTAATATGTATCTCTGCACGATTGATAGTTTCATTACCGTACTTTATATGTGAAATATTTTGTATGTTATGTATGCAATTTTTAATAACAGTATTTTTTTAATTATTTTTGCAATAGAGAAGTAGTATTAACTAGATAAAATACGTTAAGGTACTTTTAAATGTCATAATCTTTTTATCAGTTTTAAGTGATCTATTTTTATATTTGACAATTTTATCGAGTAGATACAAATAATTATCTTTCCTAGTACAGCTGTTCTGTGTAAATCTTAGTAAACAGCAATAGAAGTTTTGAATTCAACTTGTTATTTGACTTTTCTTTTTAGGTCAGTTCATTCGTTTCCAAACATTTTAAACAATGACTTATAAAAACCTTGTATTTCAATCCTATATAAAGTTAAACTGATGCTCCATATATTAAGAGTGAGCGAGATCATTCCGAGCCAAAACATGAAATCCTAATTAACCTCTTTAAAGATATAAATGCATTCAGAAAACAGGATGCTTGCAAAGACAAAGTAAATTGTGATGGCGAACCAAGAATCATTAGTTCCTTTTCTTGGGTTCAAAAATGCCATAAACTGAAAGGCAGGCCTACATCGTGATTTATTTAACGCAATATATATTTTTTCTCATTCTTCACAATAATACAAATAATACTAAATTCGATTCGAGATTCAGCCATCGTTTCCATCGCATTGCGTTTATGATTTTATTTCAATTCGCATTCAACATCGGGTGGATGTTGGAAACAATAAGCTGATACAAATTAATAAACTGATACAAATATTAACAAATTCACAAATAAAAATGTAAGAAAAAGAAGCTTACTCCAGTAGATCTATATGTAAAATAGACTTGGTCTTCATTTTATATACTCCAGTACTATTATAAAATATATCTATTGAATCATATTCTTTGTTAACTGTTGTATAATCTTGGTATCTATTAATTAACCTATTTTAGTAACATTGACTCTGGCAAAAGAAATTGTGAAAAGTTTCAGTATTTTGCCTTTCAATATTTTATGCATTAGCATACATTTTTTACTTTAAAGGAATTTGATTTGTCCACATTTTACTGTCACCACAAAATGGTCATTTTTTGTAAAGTTCACTGTTTCATTTATTGGAATTGGAGGAAGTTTATGGGGCTAGATCTTAGTGAGCAAAGTATTTCTTTCAGCTAACATATGATTGATGGAAACAAATCATTCTTAATGAATTTGCCTCATCCTCAGCTTACATGATGAAAATGCAAATTGATTTGAAATTAAGGGGAGGTCATTTATCTCAGTATTAAAACAACGTTATTAGGGAAGAAGTGATTAATAACTTGATAACGTTTTACGCCTGTCAATCTTTGAACCACTCGTATTTAATTATTATGATTCCGACTTTGTTTACTAATTATAGGCGCCGTGGCTCAAGATGCTTACAGAACCATACAACAAATTACTAATATCATCATCAGACCTCTATGAAATTATTGCATTTACCCTGAATTAAACCGGTTATTGATAAGTTCTGTCTTCTGTGTTTTGTCATTTGAGGTACATCCTTAATAAATCAATAATTTTAAAACTATAAAATGCCTTGTTTCTAATATTCTTTCATTGGCATAGTAAGACTTGAGACGATGGCTTGTTTCAAGTTATAGCTTACAAATTAATACAGATAATTACGTTTTATGAATGACGCAATAACAATATTAATAGTAAACTCGCATATTGATAGCATTGTAATCAAGATCACAATTTGCAGTAGTATTACTTTAGTAATACTATGGACGTATGTGATGTATCATGATGATAACGGACACCTGGCTCTGTGCCCCCGCCTTTTGCCACCCTAGACCAGTTTCCACTCGGTCACTTCCACTCGGCCAATTGCCACCTATCGTTTTGCCACGCGGCTTTGCCACAAGACCTTTTGCCACCGAGGCAAATTTCATAGTTCACTACCGCTGTATGTAACGCTACTTAACCTGACACACTCATTTCTAGGTAAAAAGCAACAATAGAGCTCATTTATGTCTCGCTAGGCAACACCAAGTCTTGTACTGTCTAAAGGAAACACACTATTTTATTCTTACTGTAATTAAAAGGTAATCTTTTAAACGACGAAAACTGACATTCGTGAATACACATTATAATGCTAATCGTTAGCCAATTAAAATACATTGGTACTTTACTTATCGACATTTATCACACATATGAGTTACAATGTACACCTACCTACCTACGCACACACACGTGCAAACAAAAACAAAACATAATCGATAATTATGTATAACCAATAAAATCAAACCTACACAATATGTTATATTCTACCTAGCCTATATTAGGCCTATATATAACATATTATAATACAATGCAATAATAGCTAGACCTATCACTAGCTCACACATCTTATGGGGATAGCGTATAAAATGTGGTTGAACAAAAATCCAACAGTCAGATATGAAGGTATAGGAATATTTTTTTTTAACAAACTGCTAGTTAAAGTATATTACTTGGGTGAAGCGCATTTAACAATCTTAATGCGAATTAGAAGAGCACTGCATAACTATACAATTTTGAAGTACCGAGTCCGACGCAATATTCCAACTCGGCTCACGTGTATACTTTGAATCTAATAGCCACTAATTATAGAACTTAATTAACTGTTCACTATTTTAATCACCTAGGCCTACTTGTCAAAATCACCATCAAACTTGCGTCATACGCACGTTACCACTAAATGCTCGTGCACTCAAAGTTGGGTTAAGTTATGCATATTGGCCCCAGAAGTAAGCATTCAATATAACTGTTTTCATTACCATCGACCATGCTAATCCCAATTGATCTCATACTTATCTATCATATATATAGGCCTATGTATACAGTTATATGGCGGGTATACAGGCCCATAGCTTTAATTTCAAGCATTGAATAAGAGAGAAAATTTCAAGTTCCCAAATGATCAGCTTATGCTGGATGGTTCACCCTCATTAAATATGGTTCAAATTAAAAAAAAAAAATAGTAATGTATTCTTGCTGACATATTCTATTATCGCATTTTCCGCATTGTACAACCCCCCTCCCCGACACACACATCCACCCCCACCCACACACACACGATGTCAAAGGCTCTTGGTATTTCTGTGAAGATCACAAAATGGATTTTTTTTTTGGATAAATCAATCAAATTACTTTAAACCTTTTTGTTGATATATTATGCTTCTATTCTTGGTGATTGAAGAGAATACTTTATATATATAAATAAACCACAAAGCTATCCCCAAAATTACTGAAGAACCATTGCGTGGGTAGCATAACTTAACCTACGGTTATAGGCTTACCTCAAGGGGACAAAAGCATTATATAAAATATGATTTTGACAAAAAAAAATTGATCTTGTAAAAGCGAATGGGTGCACTTGTAGGCTAGCATATCTCAACTCTCAATACGATTGTACATGTAATCATCCTCATGGATGCCCTTGCGTTGACAATCTTAAGTATGAGCTACCTTCGTATCAACGTGTGATTGTAGTCTGCACTGATCACAGTGTACTGTATCTATAAATAGCTATCGCGTACGCAGCGAACCGTCATTTGTGCGCCAGCAGTCGAATATCAACGTTCGTCAAGAAACTAGTGAACCTAACAGTGGAGGAATGATGTCAAGAATTGTCTTAGTTTGTGCATTATTTGCACTTTTCGTTGCAAGTTCACATGGAGAGAGAAACGACATCGGCAACTCAGAAGTAAGTTAACCTTTTCCTATCAATTTAGAACTTAAGTACAAATATTTTTGTTCGTGAAATCTTAAAATTCAGACCGAGATCCAGAAATATAAACCAAACAATGGGAGATAGTTAGAGATACAAATATACCATTTTCTACTTCCAATTTAATATAGTTGAATTTCTGATCAGTTCAATATATTAAATCAGTTGGCATATTATAGGCCTCTGATTTTAAGTTTTTAGTGCTGTTATTTAAATGTCTGGTTGTAGTCATTTGGTTAGTAATATAGCCACATAGGCCTACTATATTATATCTATACCTCACCAAATGGTAGTGGTAGATGGACATAATGTAAATCATAGGGGTTCCACGTGTGTTTCGAAACGATAAAATAGAAGAACAGGAAACAATGTTTCCGAAATTTCTCGTGTTTTCAACAAAGTAAATGAGTAAACTAGCAGAAAAAAGGCATATGCTTACTCTTGTCATTGCGTATTTCCGATATATGCCCACAATAGTAGGCTACAATAAGATATCTAAAATAATATTTATTTCCTCTTACATATTTCTCCAGTATTTCGTTCGTTCAACTTATTCCTTAACCAAGTCCTTATATGAAAAATCACTTTGGAAATAAATGGTGAACATTTAATATTTAAGACAGTATGAAACACACTTTCAAAAATGTGATCGTCATTTAATATTTTGAACTCAATTCTTTCATTTCCAGGATGTTTTTTTATCACTTTCTTCAGACTCTTGTCTTAATGACAAACGTATCGGTGAACATGATTATTTGTTTGGGCGTGCTTCTTTTTTACATAATTATATATTTTTTACATAGGTTTTTAAGGAAAATAATTAAATTTAATAATGATATATTTTTATACTATTTAAAAAAAATATAAAAACATTTATTGATGTTTCTTTTTTCTCTATGAATGTGCTGTTTTTGCTGTTTGCTCTTCTTTTTGTCTCTTTTGTAATTTGTCTGTTGTGATGAGGACTCCCCTGAAAATCAGCTTTGCTGAGTGGGACATTTCCTCTTAAAATATTAATAAAAGAAAGAAGAAAGAAAGAAAGAAAGAATAGAAATTGGTTGAGTACTAACAGATTTATTCAAAACTTTCAAAACATCATAATTATATATTTGGATTCTCGTTAAATTAATTCTTACGTAATGTTAAATAAGATAATTAAACCAAGCTCTTCGTCTGGATTCTGACATCAAGTGTACTAAACTTGATACATCTTATAGTTTGTTAGTGGTTTTTTATTATGATGATACTCAATAGCACCGCAATGTTATACAATAGGCTTAGGCCTATCTACGATATGCTTTCATTCGGTTTCGTAATTATCATCTATACAATTATTATATTTCGTTTAAAATATTGATGGACATTTTTATGACGTTGTCCATGAAAGAAGTGATGCGTTTAACAACTACTATTAGTACTGTGATAATTACAGATAATCGTATTTGGCATCATTTGTAACGCATAACACAAGGACAGAGGGCCCATTATGCAACAACCTTTTGAATTTGATGGAATCTTGAGCCATTTGTAGAAGAGATAAATTGGTTTTATATAGTCGAGTATATCAATTTTCTATTATAGTTTGTTGTAAATACTGACTACATTGTATTTAGACCTATTACAATGTTCAGTATCTGTTTTAAAATGCAACTTCCAGTGGTTATATTTTTATTCTGTTTTTCTTACTATTCAATATAAAATAGAAAAATTTCATATAAAATATAAAATCGAACAAAGTTATTCGCTGAAATTCATGCAAAGAGCCAACCCACATGCAATGAAAATTAAAGGAACACGGCACAATTTCACCACTGATAAGACGTAGACCTAGTATTTACCGAAAAATCAATTCTATAATACATCAAAAATACTTCAGACACCTGTCTGGAGTCAATGTGTTTCTTACACACGAATTAAAACAAAAAGATAACCTCTATAATATTGGAAAAAATATATATTTTGGTTGCAATATTCATTTGGTGGAAATCCAATCCAGTTCTCTTATAAAATGGAACTATCTATTATTATAATTCTATATCAAATTGTTTTATAGAGTATATAGTTCACGAATAATTACATCGGCTTCTAATTAAGATTTTATAAGGAGATATATTAGTTGTTTTGTACGTTACGGTATGTCAAGGTTTTTATGGTGTTCATTCGTAACAAAACGTCTCATTAACAAGCTATTCGTTCCATCCAGAGCAATTTTCAAAAGATAATTAACGTTGATTTACGATTCTCTTATTCTATAATCGATTACGTTGTAATCTACACAGTGAATCATTTTGTGTTCTTCTGAGACAACCTACTATCATTCAAGTTTAGATCCGCATTGCTACCTGGAGCTACGCTTAGTTTTTAATTTTAATTGTCTCTGCTATCAAAGCAATATCTGTATCGAAATATGTTTAAAATATAATAATCTTTGAAAACTTTAAGGCCATGTGTTAAAATATGTTATAAAACATTATCCAAGTACATATAGGCCTATGTGGCTGTAAATCTTTAAAACATGTTAAAATACAATTAAAATGCTAATGATAGACATAATATTCAGAGAAATGATATTCCATGTCAGTTAGTTCAGTAATTCCATAAAGAACGATTTTAATTTACATTTTCTTCTCATCAACAGTTCGTGTTTATAAAAAAGGGCGATATAAAGACTCTAAATTAGCCGGTATTGTACTGACAAGATATCTTGATAATCACTGTAGTTAAGACGTCTTTAAGCAAGTCATGAATAAATAAATAAAAACTATGGCGAAATAAGAATTCTTAAGAGAAAAGCCAATATTCTTAATCGCCAAAAACTCGAGTTTGCATGAAATACACATCATATTGCAATAAAAACAATTTCAAAACAATCTCTTGATAAAATTCAGTGACAAAAAAGCTGTGAATCTGTGATTTATCTTTCGGAATGTTTTGGCAAAAGTTTCATACAATTAGTGATGCTGGGTTTTACCATATTAATGTTTGAATGCCCGGTTTCTCAGCTAGGTTTTGTGAGATTGTAAAAAAAACATAATAAATTAAGAAACAATGTTGAGAACACTTTACAATATAATTCAGACATCCATCTCCTCCTTTCTTGTATGGTTTTTTTTTTAAATCTGGGGGGAGATGGGCTATTCAGCGCTACAAATACAAAGCTGAAGTTGAAATAATTAAATACACTACGAGTATAACTTATTAATAATAATACTGTTTTAAAAAATGGGGAAAATACAATACATTAAAAATTAAACATGTGACAATAATAACTTACTTGCAAAATAAGGATCAATAATTTCACAGTATTTCATAAAAAAAAATCGATTTGATTATAAAAGATATCCAGATAAGCGTAGAACGCATCCAACCTGAAAATAAGTTTTACGTACGTATTAAAATAATCTTCGATCGTAATAACGTCTACAATATTTCGAGTCGCGGTAATTTCGTTACATCGGGAATGTGATTTAATGTGTCTGAAACTGTTAGAGGAACACCTGCCATTCTCTCAACATCCATTAAGCAACCGTACCTACATGAGCAACATATTATAGTAACTTGCTTGCTGTGACCACTTGTCACATCTAACAAGCGGAAGTGTCATTTTTTACAGATCGTCTCAGTCAACATCTTAAATGACATTTCTCATTGTTTATGACCCCTTTTTATGACTGAACTTCGATTGCTTCTCATTGTAAACACTTAAGTTTTCTGATAATAAACAAATAAAGTTGTATAAGTACGCGCGTATGTTTCCTTAAAAAACATAACAAAGGCCAATATAATCTTCAGAAGGTTAATTTGATAACACATTTGAAAACACAAATCAAGATGTTATTGAAATTGCAAAATCATTTCGTATTTGGACCTATGATATTGCTTATTTACAATCAACAGGAGGAAATGATTATATTAATAACTAATCAATAATTTTTTTAATGGTTTTGTGTTTCAGGTTAAGTTATACCTGAAATAAGTATTCAGTAAACTTTGAGCTAACATGATGTTTGTTAATAATTAGTAATCATAATAATTAACAATGAAAATTAATTATTTCTGTTATTTGAAACTGTGACATTAACATTTGTTATGTCGTTTTATTTTCAGTACAAGAACTATGGATACAAGGTAAGTTGGTTTAGCCTATTTTCATTTATATATCTATATACATATATACACACATATATAGGCCTGTAGATATATATATATATATATATATATATATAACCCTGTCTCTTATACACATCTTATACATATATATATATATATACATATATATATATATATATAATAGTGCCACAACAAATCATGGATATGACATGTAGGCCTATATAGGCCTATATAAATTTACATATCAAACAGTTCATCAACGAAAGTTCCTTATTTATAGTTGTATGAAAAAAAAGGTCTCTGGTGAGAGATATATACGGTATATTTTTTACACACCTAACAGACATTAAGCCTACACTATACTTACAGGATGGAATAATGTTGTATAAAGTTTCGTTATGAGGCCTACTAGATAGTGGAGCTGTCTTTTAGTCGTGAGCAATCTGTGACACCAGGACACTGGGTTGTAAAACAAGTGCCTAAAAGTACAGCTCCACTTAATTTCCATGACGGTACGGTAGTCATCGTTCCAGTCCAGTGTGGAAACGGCATATACTTCCATTTGTAATTAATGAAAACTCTATTTTTTTTTCTTTCCTTTCCTGTTTCTTTTATGTCTTGATGGTTCAGGCACCACATGCGCACCTGGGGACACCGGCGCCTTATAAAATGTATGAGCTTAATTAATTCGAACTTATGATGCCGTTTTGAGATTTGCCTCCGAGATAATATGGCACTCTATTTTAAAAAGTTTAAAAAATGTTTTAATAAGCTTATGTGTCTAAAGATTCAATGAAATCGGAGGTACAATACGGTATCAACGCGTTTGATTGCCAAATAAAACGTGTTTTCTGCTGTCTATCGACTAAAAAAATGTTGTTTAACACCTAAAGTGTCATAACCAAAAGTTCATGTGTTGATATTTGTTTCGGGAAAAGTACGCACGGATAATACACATCCTAATTTTGTTGGAGTAATTACTGTCATTGATACAGGCAGCCTCACGAGGTAAAGGAGAAGTCTATTACTAAGTAATAAGAGGATTGAAATTTATCCTATCAATGCTATATTAGGTTCAGTTGTGTTATTATTTTGTGCGTATTCCACCGTATCCTCTTTCATCAATCAAACTACTGAGTGACCAATATTAGCAAAAATCACAACCCGCAGCATTCTATTTTACCGCCGCATTTGTAGTAGATAATTGATATAGATTAATGGCTTCCAGCAACAATGCAAATGACCCAAAATTTACAGACCAAACACACTTCGTATTCTGCTGTAGATATAAGTCCGCCACTTATACTTCTGATATTATGAATGCTACTTAAGTCTCAAACTTAGCCACTTAACGTCGCGTTCCTCGAGTGATTAGCTCACCGCCTGCTTTCCATCGAGAATCGGTGAGCAATAAAATACAGGCTCTATTTTGTGACACATTAATCGTTTTAATGTGCTTGCTTCGACTTAATTTGGCTCATTTTCCATGGCGGGAGATTTACTTCAATTGCGGAACACTATTTCGCGTACGACTGGTCTGCTTAATTAACGACTCATTTAAGCGCGTGGGAACACACCGTTTCTACGAAACATTTCAATGCTTTGGATAATATCTCTATGTTTGGACCGAGGCTCAGTCATGAATTGGTTGATGGCAAGGGGTTAACATTATAGTGTCACAATAATTTCTTTTATATTAATACGGCGTTATTTCCAATAAAGAAAATATAAAATAAACATCCCGATATATGCAGAAATATAACCAGAGCACTAGGACCCCTACTATTCAAACAGTAATTTACTTTTAAAAAAAACAAAAACAAAAACAAAAACAAAAAAACAAAACAACAAAACAAAAATAAGGTCATTTAAATAGGCCTGCATTGCATACGTCAATCGACGATATCTGCCAATGAGGATGATGAACCATTAAAGTGTTGTACGCACATCAAAAAATTAAATTATTTTAAAATCTGAAATAGTATCGGTTACCTTTCTTGTACTAGCAAATTAATTAAATTATTATGACTGAGTAGATATGATCATAAGAGATGTTTTATCGTTCCGTAAAATTAGACTAAATCCACAAGACTTACTTGAATGTCAAACTGACTGGTCAAATTAAGTGTGTCAATGACATTAATGTCAATTGCCTACATTATGGTAATGTCTGGGTTGACATTTAGTGGATGTGCTTGTTGCTCGTAATACCATAAACCTATTTATAAACTATCTTGTCTGTTTAATTTTATGTTGAACTTGATTCGCAAGCTGCATGGAATACTAATAGTGCAAACAAGTGTTCGCATTTGCTACAAGTAACTAATTCGGTGTGACGTCACGTAATAACTGACAGTTCGGATTCTAATAAGAAATGTTGGTATACATTACTATACATTATGTCGCACTATACAGTAATAGGCATATTTATATTATCACTTTTACATATAATACTATAATTTACTGGGCTTATCACTATTGTTTATATTATGATTAGGATATGTTATTATTATTATTAATTATTATTATTATTATTATTATTATTATTATTATTGTTGTTATTGTTATTATTGTTGTTATTATTATTATTATTATTATCATTATCATCATTATCATTGATTATTATTTCTTGATATTATTCTTTCTTTTTTAAAATTTCGTGTGGTTAAGTAGAACCTTCATTTTCCATCATCTTAAAAATATATAAATAAAATAAATAAAATTTAAAAAACTAATACAATTTTTTTTAAATTATAAAATAATTTTAAAAAATAATAATTTTAAAAAGTCTTATAACTATTATATAAATTCCTATTATAGTATAGTAATCCCACATTCATATATCCAGATGTTTACGCCTTTGTACTGTAATGCATGATAATGCCTACATAAAGACGCGCGGTTGTTATTGAGTAAGTAGAAATACTTTCAGACGGTGTTGGTGAACATTGCAGTAAAGTTAAATGTCAAGGAACTATTTATCCGGTTAATAATATTTTAATCCCGTTATGAGCGTTTTAAACTCATAATGAATTGGGATATTTGATCGATGGATGTGGAGCTACGTCAAAAATCATTAAAGACGATACGGCAACCGGAAAAGCGCAATTAGTGATTACTGTATAAAGCCTGCCTTGGCTGGAATGAAAAGATCGAAAAGGCCAAACGTAACACTATCAATAACAGAAGTAGGTAGCTTTCAATGAAATATCGACTAGGTAAAGTTAGCCAGTGGCACCAACCCACGGAACACATAAACAATAACCGCAAATGAAATGGCGTTTAGTTCAACGACACTTCAAATAATGACGACTATGATCATTCTAATTGAAACTGCCATAGATTTTGGCGCAACTTAATTAACCGTTCAACACTGCAATATCGGATCAAAGTTTGCACTGTATCAGCTTTACTACCGCTGATAGCTTTACTATAGATTTGTAAAAAATATCGAATTCAGATATATATAGCTCATTGCTTTACTCTTTATAATAACTCACTGGTCTAATGCGGCATATATCCAGGCCAAACTAATGTCTATATATGCCATTGATATCATCGAGGGGCTTTAAAAAATCAGTCGGCCTATAAAACTGCAAACAGCAATTCTTCCATAATTTATTCGTGAACACACCAACTAATAGGCCTAGACCTACATTAGGACAACTATAATGCCATACTCATTGCGTTAAAAAAATACAAAAGCAAAAAAAAAAAAAAAAGAAAGAAAGAAAAAGAAAAGATTATGTATATCTATGTAGAACATTTCATTACCTGATAAACACAATAATGGATTTAATTTTAAAAGTGGTGCATCATTAGGCAAATCTGATCCTGATAACCTGAATCCACCAATGTCCGACGAACTCACTGCACTTATTGTAGGTCTACTGCAGTGGCGGATTCATTGGAGGGGGTGGGGGCCAGCCGGCCCGGTCCGTCCCGTCTTTTTTTTAAAAGAAAAATAAAGAAAAAAAAGAGGGAACAAAAAGGAAATTATATTCGAATTTTAAGTGTCTGAGAGTGCCATTTCCGGCCGGCCATATAGAGGTGCCATAATCATAAATTGTCTTACCTCAGACCCAGCTATGGTAGGGCTGAGGTGAATAGGCCTACCCTTCACCAGTGAAAATCCTTCACTGACGGGCCTACTTTATATAAAATTCTAAGATCCACCACTGTATTGTTTTAATAATTCCGGATAAAAACTATTGTCTTTCCTTGATAGGCCTATACAGTCATATCATATTGACCTATCGCAATTCCGGAAATAGTGGGGAACCATGGGGGCATGCGCACTAAACAATAAGCCTATCTCTATGCGAAATTCCCCTGTGCATCAGTTGCAGCCTGCATACCTTCCTTGCCTATTGATCAACTCAATATAGCAACAACAAAACTAATAATTAAACAAAGTAGGCAACAACACTTCAAGACTAAATGATGATATTTACACCGTCCATACAATCCAAGTCTTAATAATAAGAGACTTATAAACTTACCATCAACGCCAGTCGATTTATTTCACTTATAAACACGGTATCGATGGTAAATCCACATATTGAACAAGACAGCTCCGGTTTACTACAATGTAAGCTACCACATTCATAGTTGTGCTTTACGATCTTTAGCGTATGTCATCCTTACCCGTGGTATATTGTTTACTAAACAAGTGCAAATAGTGTCGCATTCAAAACAATGTTAAGTAAAGTACAATAATAATATAATAAACTTCGACATTTTACTTTTATCTTTTTAAGTGCATTGCTGATCCATATATGCCATGTGTTGGTGGGGGACGTACTAGAGGCAGCCATTTTCGATGTGCTTGTACTGATGGATATACATGTGATTATTCGCCGAAAGATGGTAAATTTATCTGCCTAGAAGATCTCCGGTAGGTACGTACCCATAAAAAACAATAGGCCTACATATAGCGTACTAAAGCGTTTGTACTGAATTTTCGTCCCTGTGCTTCCCGGGATTTAGGCTCTGATATTCCGCACTCCTAAAGAACCATTCAAAATTTGTAGACTAAGCAATCGATCAATTTGATTGGTTAACTAACCAATGAAACAAAGACTTTGATTGGCTTATTGAAATAATTTTACAGTAAACAGTATTTCCGTTTCTAGTGCATCTTTTAGGATGTCGTATCCTTCTGTAGTCTTTTAATGATGATAATAATTTTGTTTAACATTCATTTATGATTAAACCAAAATAACAAACATTTATCAGGACGTTTCGATCACAATGGTTCATATTTTTCAATCGTGTTACGGTTATTTCAGCATGGTCGTGACGTTTTCATTCCGATGACGTGTGCGCTGATGTCAGTCAGGGCCTCTAAATAAAATCAGAATGTACACCTAACAAATGATGCACGATGGACAGAGGGAACACTTGTGGATGCTTATCCACATAGGCCTATAAGCTGTTTAATCTGTAAACAAACATAGTACATTATGGCCAGTGGCGTCGAGAGGGGGTCAGGGGGTCGCTGCCCCGGGGCCCGAGTTGTTGCCCCGGGGCCTTTACTGACTCTCGACGCCATTGATTATGGCAAAATATCTTGTCAATATCAAAGAGCACAAAGCATGGGGAGTAAAAAACAGGGCCAAGCGGATCTTCCACATCTTAAAATCCAACTTATGCATAAGTTATTTCAATCATTTGCAACCTTGATATTTTTTTTTATAAAAATGAAAAAAAAAAATTCTTTTGACAGAATTCTTCCTCTGTATGCTCCTATTTCTCAACTATGTTTTTCTGGTTTATATTTCAGAAAGCAAAACTACTTGCGAAGAATGTTCTTTCGATGATTATGGAATAGGATAGAATTTATTGTTAGTCTGGCAAACCGAAAAATATAACAATGTACATATTCAATAAAAACATTATCTAATATTTCGCACCTGGAATCATGGCGATTTGAAAGAAAACATAACTTGCTCATACAATTTACATACGTTTCTTTTATTAAGTTTATCTGTATTGCATCATTTATTGTACCGATTTTGTGTATTGCAACATTGAGGTACCAGTTTAAAACAGCTGTTCGGAAAATCATAACATATTTTTTTTTATAGATTTACCATCTAACCTAGATTGGCAGATATCCCCAGACAGCAATTCTGTGGAACTGTGGCTAACTTTACAGTTTAGACTGTCCGTCGTTCCGCATTAGTGCATCTCGTTAAATTTAATACTTTCATATCTAAAGAATATTTTGTGCATTAGGTCTAATTTATACATTACTTTGTGGCAAAGTTAAGGTACCATGATAGCTGTTGATTACTGAAATGCTTGTCTGAGCTACGGGATGGTAAATAGAAATGGATATGATGGAATTATGTTCACCGTATTATTATATTACTATATTTTGTAGCCTAAGCCCATACTATTATTGTGTAAAGTTGTACTGGTATTTTTGAATTTTTGGCAATCAATAAGACAGGCCATATGCATATTGTTGTAAACTATCATCTACGAAAGCAAATTGGTAATAATGTTCGAGTGTTTGCGTTTTAATAGTTTCTATCTCTCGACAGGTAAAATATAAGTTATTGGAAATAATTTTGTTTATTGAGCGCCATGTATATTATATACGATAATACTGCTGAAATGTATAATAATTTTTAAAAAATCAAACTGAGAGAATGCGTGGTTCTGAATTATTTTATAGTCCATTTTTTTTTTTGGGAAACTAGAAAAGTATGAGATCAGAAATATATGCAAAACAACAAATTATGAAAGTGCGTTATTTAGATGGATAGATAGGGATATGTTACCAGATGATGAGAATGTAAAAATTGATGTATATCACAATAGCAATATCATGTGCCATTCAAGGAAACACAATCGTCCGGTAGTTATTGAAATAATGTTTTATTACCGTATCATAAAAATCCATCTGAATGCGTTCAAAATCTTCCGAAAGTATGTCAGATTGAAACGTTCTTGACGTGGGCTAACCTATCAGCTCCTTTTCTAAGCACCAAATCAGAATGTTGATGGAAATTGTTCCGCTAACCCTAAAAACTTGTTTAGTTTGTAACACATGTGCGTCTTCAGCTATCAATAAAACTCGTTATATGTATTTGGATTACTTTGTCACCTTGTCTTTCTGTAAGTTATTTGTCTGTTTAAGGTTCGTGCAAAGAATAAGATATTATTAACACCTAGAATTTATATTCACAATCACAAAGTTCAACTTAAAGCATGCAATATTATATTTATGGAAACTGAAATCCTTCAATATTTGAGTGGTCTATTCAGTGTTAACTTCAGTTGTAACGCAATTCTTTGCTTGCAGTGAACGTAACAAATCCCGCGTTGGAAGCCGAACAGTAATGAAACTAATAATTACATTATTGTGATTATGTTAATTATAATTTGGCCTATCAATATTATTAATAATATATTATATATATATAGGCCTATATATATATATATATATATATACATACACATATATAGGCTATGTTTGAATATATATATATATATATAATTATGTGGCCGTTTGTTGTTTTATGGGTTTTTCCATTTGCCTTT
>NW_022701900.1:294939-298851 GCF_011630105.1 Anneissia japonica | reverse complement strand
TAAGCCACTGATTATATTTAGATAATATATATCATCATGCAAATCCAAAATACTGCTGAGCGAAGCAGTATTGATTTAATTATTTATTAAAAAATAATCAGGCATTTTCTAACAATATTCTAAAAAAGAATGGAATATTGAATCAACATGGCAATCATGAACAAATTAAATTGATTTAAGTTGTGTCGTCTGTTTCATCAACGAATTTTCTCATCCAAACACCTACTTAATTGACTTAGCATCGTGTAAATTTAAAATACAAAAACACCGAACTTACCAGGCACCGAAAAAACTGAATTTGAAATCGGTGACCTACATTCTGTATATTGAGTCTGTCTCTTATACACATCTAGATGTGTATAAGAGACAGATATATTCTCCCTGGGCAACTCGAAGCTCTTACATAATCCCATCATCAATTTCATTACCGCCGATAAGACAATGTTCGTTCGGATATAATTGATATCATTGCTGAATCCTCAATGACCATTCAGTAATAGTCTGCAACCTGTCGTCTATCAGCGGGTGTCCTGAGTTGTAACTGCACTTAATAAGGCCTTGGCCTTTATATGTTCATCATTATTCATTTGAAAAATCTCCCTCAGAAAATGACAAATTCAACAGAGAAATATAAGTCTGAAATACCAATATTGTTTTGGTTGGTGCTAGACGCATATAACTCCTATATGCTATGCCTTCTCGCACGGCAGCCCGCAGGGCTCCATCCCATAGGAAATTGGTGGGGAGAGATACTGTATTATTACCCGACCAACAGAAGTTCAAAACTAAAAGAGAAAAATACCGTAGCATTTCTGATGCTCTAGAAATGTACGATCAAGAATTGTTACAGGTTTTTTTCCGGTCCTGAAACTGGCAAATATATTTCATTCATTAACTTTATTAAAAGGGCCTATACCGAAAATTAATTAACTCTCACTTGACGATACAGATGTAAAATATAATAGGCCCCTACATCCTTTTTTATTGGTCTACTTCCACCGTTGTTTGTTAAATAATCTCGGAAACAGTCACAAGCGATCTAAATTGATACCACGAAATTTTCCCTAGAAAATTGTCTTTCCCCCACCCCTCCAGAAAAGAAGAAAAACCAAAATTCGTTAGGGGAGAAAAATGTTTTATGTATTTTCTACATATTAGTAACTATCTATATATAAAATCGATTAAATAAGCCTCTGAACCACTAAAACTGTCATATTTTTCGGGGGCTCCACCCCGGCTCCTGTACCACTTTCCCAACATTTTTGTCGACAACTGACCACGCCCACTTTTCCCGACCAAAAAATCGTAACTTGGTCCTTGTCCGTCACATCCATCCCACCTCGATTTCAGACGTTAGCGTCACAGATGTTTACAGCTGTAGAGAAGATCTTGTTTTTAAACCACCGGAAGCAAATTAGTGATTGCTCAGGCAGAAGGGTGCAAAACAGTTAATTCCCCTCTTGAGAATTAACGTCCCCTCTTGAGAATAAAGTTAGCAGATCGAAAAAATAGCAATCTGAGACATTCAAAATGATTTCGGAAGTCAACAACAGAAGTTTAGAAGTATTGAATAAATTCATCGGATCCCATAATAGATAAATATGGTTCTTTTATAATTATCCAAAAATCAAGTAAGGGTGATGTAAACTTACAGATGGACTTGACATCACAGATCACATGACCACACACTATCATATTCCTAATTGGAATACTGTCAATATTCTAGCCAAGGAAATCGAATGGAACATCAGAATAATTAAGCCACTGATTATATTTAGATAATATATATCATCATGCAAATCCAAAATACTGCTGAGCGAAGCAGTATTGATTTAATTATTTATTAAAAAATAATCAGGCATTTTCTAACAATATTCTAAAAAAGAATGGAATATTGAATCAACATGGCAATCATGAACAAATTAAATTGATTTAAGTTGTGTCGTCTGTTTCATCAACGAATTTTCTCATCCAAACACCTACTTAATTGACTTAGCATCGTGTAAATTTAAAATACAAAAACACCGAACTTACCAGGCACCGAAAAAACTGAATTTGAAATCGGTGACCTACATTCTGTATATTGAGTTGGTTATAAAGAATTATGAACATTGTCAGTTTAATATTAGTATATTAGAATAATTATGAATCTGCATGAGTTGAAAATGATTAGGCCTATTGCTCAATATCGATTTAGAAAGAAAATTCACCTGTTTCAATACAAATATGTTTGAAGTCACGTTTAAAATGACTAATTATGCCTACAGCTGTTTTGTGATTGAATACCACGTCTACGAGCGCTTTTTGATGGGAGCATTTATATTCTGGTAAAATGCCGGGTGTTAAATTCCCCCCCCCCCCCACCATCGTTCGGCCCGTAAATTCGGCGTCTGTACATTATGTTCATATTGTAGAGAATGTGCGCCCTCCAGGTCTAATTCTCCACAATAGGGAACGGGTGAAATCCTGCCCAACAGGCTGAGAAAGACCGAAACAATAATTATTACACTTTGTTTTTGTATTGCATTTGTTAATACACAATGTGTCACTGAAATCGTATTTTAGTCCCTATAAAATCTTAAAAGGCCTCCGGCGACCAGGTGGCTTACCGCGTGGTGATCCATGAACCTGCGTGTTCTACAGCGACAGAGCAAGTGGTCTCATTAGGCCATTATATATGCCTACTACTTCCCTTAAAAATGTCTTTTCAACATGGCGACCATTATGTTTCTTTTAGGTGAAGGGAAAACCAAAGAGTACTGGCAAATGGAAACTCGTGTGTTTCTACCTTATACTATCTTATACATAATGATTAAATGAGTCGCATAAATGAAATAAATATCATCAACATAAATGCATTATACTTTAAAACACACTTTTTAATGGAAAAAATTGTCAGAACATAATAACTTTAATAATGAAAACACCAACCAACATGTACATATTCAGATCCACATATAAGGTAAAGCTATACATAAAACGTATTTACAGGTTCTTAAATGTGCATAAATTAGTGGGGTTTTTTTACACAAACTTGGATGGAATGATAAAATATAAAGTAAAAAAGAAACTTGGCTAGAACTAACCAAATGTGTACCTAGTTATTGCTGTCTATCTAATTACACTCAAATTATATATAAATTAACTTTTCAAAAATTGATTCTCATCGGCGTCTTTTCTACAGTTATCTATTGTTTCGCATAATAATTCGTTGGTAATTCGTATGTATAAATGAATTAAATATGCGACATAATAAATATAGTAAAGTTAGAAGGAATGATAAAATAAGGGAAGCCAAAGAATAACTATATGGATGGTATTAAAACACACCTTGGAGGAATCTTAAAAGTTGCGCATGTTTAGCAGAAAGCAAAGGATAGATTTCCCAATGGAAAACAGTGATAGCCTATAGGCACGGCATTTCAGTAGTGAGGCTATTGAATGTGGCTCAAGCGTGTTAACTATGATGCGGCTCAAGTGTGTTAGCTTATGATGCAATATGCGTTACCAATGGAAGGTCAAAATAATTTAACTCAACCACAACTGTCTAATAACTGAGGCATATCAATCAATGCTCTCAAAATATGAAAAAAAAAAAAAACTATAATCAATAATTAATCCAAAGCCAATGATAGCATTGAAGATAAAAACAAAAATTAAATAATTAATTATTCTTAGAATGATTTTTCGTCTTGGATAATTCAATATGTATAATTATCAATACGTCATAACCAACATATGGCTGTGGCCCAAGATAAAACAAAAATGTCATTACTTATTATTTATATAAATTTTTTATGTTATGATCATGATTATTAATGACAATTATATTATTAATATAATATTATTAATACAATAAAAATAATCTAATAGCAATTTTGGTACTGCACTTAAAATTGTAACTTATTTTAG
>NW_022701900.1:292708-294902 GCF_011630105.1 Anneissia japonica | reverse complement strand
GACAAAATTCTGGACTCTCAAATACCATCAAATTATTAACTTTTGTTATTTTAAATTTTAAGTTATGTATCGCAATGTTTTCATTGGGCACTAGGATATACTATCATTATTATTAATAATTACTAATAATTTATTTACCATACTATTAGGAATGCCATTTGGTTTTGGTAAATAAAACAATTAGCAAGCAGTCAATGGAATTTTATGATAGAATGTCTATTAAAAAAAAAATATTGGAATGATTTTTAACTTATTTTCAAACACTGGACAATGTGGACATAGTCAAAATCAATGGACAAAATTCTGGACTCTCAAATACCATCAAATTATTAACTTTTGTTATTTTAAATTTTAAGTTATGCATCGCAATGTTTTCATTGGGCACTAGGATATACTATCATTATTATTAATAATTACTAATAATTTATTTACCATACTATTAGGAATGTCATTTGGTTTTGGTAAATAAAACAATTAGCCAGCAGTCAATGGAATTTTATGATAGAATGTCTATTTAAAAAAAAACCATTGGAATGATTTTTAACTAATTTTCAAACACTTGACAATGTGAACATAGTCAAAATCAATTGACAAAATTCTGGACTCTCAAATACTATCAAATTAATAACTTTCGTTCTTTAAAATTTTAAGTTATGCAACGCAATGTTTTCATTGGGCACTAGGATATATTATTATTATTAATTACTAATAATTTATTTACCATACTATTAGGAATGTCACTTGGTTTTGGTAAAAAAAAACAATTAGCCAGCAGTCAATGGAATTTTATGATAGAATGTCTATTTAAAAAAAACATTGGAATGATTTTTTAAATAATTTTCAAACAGAAAGGAAAAAGGTTTGGAACAATATGATGTGCACAGACCTCCTTAGGAGAGCTGGTTTGATCAATGCAGTCGTGTTAATTTTGGTGGGAAGGAGTGTGGTTAGCTTTGTAGGCTGTTGATCCACCCCGCTCTTCATCATCCTACATCTTCCTCCACCCAACCTACTATCTTCCCCTCCCAGCCTGGTATGATGTCATCATCATCAACTACCTCTTCCTTGACCGTCCCAAATTCAGGATCTAACGCCTTGAAGTGGTAACGATATGGGCCGTCTCGATCAAATATCTTTTTGAAATCTCGAAGAGTTACTTGGCCAAGCCTTTGAATGAAAAGGGAAAATATATAAATATAGCTTCTTTGTTTTAATATGTTGCATTATACATAAGTCTCTCAAAGATGGAAGGGTGACAAGACAGAAAAAGATTCAGAAAATATAACAGGAAACAGTTTTTCTAATTTAATATCACTGGATCTGTCTCAATAAAATGCAAGGCCAACAATAACAATAATACAAATATTTACTGGGACTGGTATTTAAAACAAATATTTACTGGAATTTTAATCCAGTCATGTTTCAATTTATAGCCCAAGGTGATCTGGTGGCTGTACTATGTCCCGAGACGAAGCCAAGGGACATGGGTGATCACCCGACTACAATCCCGGTAAATATCTGTTTTATATACCACTACACAGAGACTGTAAGCATTATTGACCGGCTAGGAAGGCATGGGTGGAACTATTGCCTGGCTTTTAACCAATCAAATGCCTGGAATCTACGTACTCGGTATATAACATTAACTATTTACTCACTTCTTGGGTATGGAAGACATGAAGGGTGTTACTGTTCTTTCTGTAAAATACAGCACCTTGGTAGATTGTGCCACTGGAGGGCCACCATTACTTGTGCAATGCACATCAATTGAATTAATACCTGTAAAGAGATGAATTCAGAGTTAAGAGTGAAATGCAAGTAGAAAATGTAGTACACAAGCACTGGACCTTTACCCCAGGAATTATTTACCTCTAAAACGCTGAGCCTGCCCTTTGGTTATTTCTTCTAAGGTCTCAAAAAATGACAGTCAACTTTTTGGTCAGTGATTAAAAGGAATTGGTAAAATCAGATGAAATGGTTTAAGTAATTGAGAAGCATAAATCTATTAACACACAGATACCTCATTCTGTCCACTTGACTATTTAAGACTAGATAACAGAATGAAATAGTTGAGTGGTAATATTTTCATTTCTCGAATATGTCAAACTTGTCATGTGATTTTATCAATGTCTTAGTCTTTATATATATTTTACAAACATGTCTGTGACCACATTGATGACTGCATTCTATATTC
>NW_022701900.1:235702-291819 GCF_011630105.1 Anneissia japonica | reverse complement strand
TAATATATATTAATGCTTGCAGCACAACTCATAGATATTTCTGAAAAGAAAGATGTGTATAAGAGACAGGGCATATCTAGGAATCTGGAAATGGGGGGGGGGCTAATGGGGTGTGAAGGTGAAGTGGGGGCCTCGATGATTAGGTGAGGGGTGCTGGATGGCAAAATAAGGTGATTTGAGGTGATTCTTAACTAATTGAGCATTATCTTTTATGTTGCTTCAAAAATTTTCAATGGGGAAAAATGGGTGTGATAAGCCACTGAGAACACACCTTATTTGATAACTTCTTAATCAACACTGCTATAAAAATAGGAATTGTTCATTTAGATGATTCAAAGTTGGCAACAAGAATAAAGAAAATTTTCATTGAAAAATTATGTTTGAATTCTTCAAAAAGTTGTAAATCAAGCCTTAAATAATTTTTCAAAACCCAAAAATACATTAGCACACAACTGTTGATTAATTGGTATTGTCATCGTAAGATAAATGATATGGAAAATTTAATGATTCTACGTATTAATTTTAATTGCCAAATTCAATTTCTTCACTTTTTAAATCTATTTCTATTTCATATATTTCATTTCATTCATTCTGCAGAAATACATAAATAAAACAAAATGATAGAAATGACAAGTAATCAGAGAGGCCTGACAGGATGACCAAAAGGTGTCTTAAATCACTAGCAAGCAGCTGTCTAATGATGAAGAAGAGAAGATACATCAAATAAAAATCGACACAATATTCAAATCTATCTTAAATATGTGTGCAATATCGAAAATATTATAAATAAATATAAAATAAAATATATTTTTACATATTAAAGAAGTGATCATGTCTAAAGAACATCAATTAGTGTACATTGATTTATTGATGGTGTCAACTTATTGTGCAAACCAGCTGTTTGTAGGAAAAAATATTCAAAATTGAGTTTTTGGTGTTTTTAGATTCTGCATGATTTTTTCTTTAAACAGTGTTTTTTGATGGAAATTGGCTGAGTATTACGGAAGTTATGAATAATTAATTCATTGGATATCAGCCAAGTAGGTTTTGATAAAACCACTTCCAAAGATTCCAAAATCAATAGTTTATTATTAAGATTTGTATTTACAATCAATTTTAATATACTTTTCTGTTAGATTTAGTAATTGACATTTTGAGGAAATGTTCTTCAATATATCTTCTTTTATAAAATGCAAAAATTTGAAAATTCTGATTCTCCGACCTTTTGGATGCTTGTGGGAAATTAGAAATTGTGACAAATGGCAGGTTTTGCCAGAGCTGGTCTCATATTAGGATGGATATCAGCTTTGTCAATCCATTGAAGAGATTGTTATGGCTAATTTGATAAATGATTATTTATAATATTTACTCTTTTAAAACACTTTACTTTTAATAAAAATAAATGTTAAAAACTTTTGAAGATACTGTGTTATTTGTAATTCTTGTATGTATATAGTCCATGGTCTGGTGCCTTTATGTCCTTAGTGACTTTTTGGTTGAATTAACAGCTGTGATAATGATGTACTGTTTTAGTGGTTTGAGTCAATGTCCTACATTGTAAATCTTACCGTATCACTGTTTCTACTAGATACAATACCAGCTTGTATCCTCTCCATCATGGAAGTTACACCCTGAAAAAATTTAAATAATAAAGCGTGAAATTACTAACACATAAAATTGTATCTATTAAACATAAATAGAGATTTATTGATGGTATCAATTGGAGTGGAGTTAAATAGCTTGGTGGTTAAGATGCTTGCCTTCCAATCCCAGGGTCCTGGGTTCAATTCCTGCCAGTGCTGCAGAATGTTTTTTCTCACAACCAAAACAACTCCACTCCCTAAACCTCATATTGAGATTTAGTTTATGTAAAGCATCATGTGTGCATGTCTGTCTTGCGTAAGAGATTATCAACTACAGGACGGTGATATATTCGCTATTGACATTTGTTGGTGCATGAGTTGTACGCCTAAATAAATAATTTAAAAAATAATACAACAGAAGAACTGTCACAGAGCCTTTCATAAATAAACCAGGAAAATAAGGAAATATATAAATAACCACAAACACAAATAAAAAATATAAATGAATAAACAAATATATAAATATAAAAATATAATATATATTAATGCTTGCAGTACAACTCATATATTTCTGAAAAGAACTGTTGTTGTTGGTTGAAAATATCTCGACGTTTTGATTGAGTTGGTTAAATTTTCTTCGAGAATAATATCTGTAGAAATTCCAGAAACAGTGAAATACTTATATGTTTTTGGTAGTGAGACTTGCTGCTGATTGGTTGAAAACTAAACAATAGCTGAGACTATGTGTGAAAAGGCTAATACAAAAGCCAAAAGGGTGGGGCATGTCAGATACTATTCTCCTGAAGATGATTGAAGCAACTCAATTGAAACGTCGAGATATTCTCAACCAACAGCAACAGTTATTTTCAAAACTATTTACGTGGTGTACTGCAAGCATTAATATATATATTATTACTTTGCCATGCAAACTATAAATATATACTAATAAACAAAAAAACAAAGAAAGAATTAAACAAATGAATAAACAGATAAACAGCAATGGACATCAAGAATCTCCAATCTTTGAATATCACCTACTGGTTAGGGCAAGAGGTACCTTGATCACAGACCCACAACTGCCTGCTAAACTTCTTACAGTATTTGTACCAACTCACCTGTTCTAATGTGTCCAACGAATGGTGGTGAGGGTCATGACTACTCATGCTACTACGCAAATTTCTGAGGGCGCTCCTCAATGTCTGCATTTCTTCGGTGGACTAGAAAACAATGTAACATAATATTATTTTAAAATTTGCTAACATACAGGGTGATTTCAGAACATATTATGTTCTTTTTAGGTTTTAACTGTTGTACTACAAAATATAGTTTGAATACATAATAATATATACATAAATACTTCATACAAAACAATAAACTGAAATGCAGACAACCAATGATTACAAATGGTTGTAGCTCATTCACATTCAACAGTAAGGGAGTATGAAAATGACCCATTAATAGATTGTCCTAGATGAGGTTTTACTTTATATAGTGGTTGATAACCTAATAAACTTTTCTTATGAAATTAAAGGGTTTTATAGGAATTCAACCAAGAATTAAATCGGGAACCCAGAAGGTTGGAGTTACTAATCTTTGAGCTCAAGCAGCCTTTTCACTAAGCTATAGCTCCACATCTTAGACACTGACGATTGTGGGACACTAGGTTAAGAACAAGACTTGCAACATGTACTTACCTCTCTGTATGAACTTTGGTCTTTGAGGCCAAATCTACTTTCTATACTACAAAGTTTATTATCTTGTGATGTGATGTGCATGGATAGGCTGGTCTAGATTGTAAGAAATAAAAGAAAAATTAACTTTAAGTTATTGCATTTCTGAATCTAATTGGAACTGTAAATAATATAAATGATTATATAACAAAATATCAGATTACATGCTTATCTAGAATGGGCTGGAATGCAATAACTTAGGAGTTAATTTGAAAATAACTTAAGTGTTAATTTGAAAATGGATTTGGGTTGGACTTTTTCGATTGTGAAACAAAGACTTATTTCCAGTAGGGTCTTTCTGGTTGTGAATTGAAAGTACATTGAAAGACAATCCCCTACATTTACTACTGAATAATAACATTTTAAATGTACATGAGACATATATTTGTGCTACTTCAACTTGCATTTTAGCCCTCCAGGTAAAAAAAAATGAGAATAAACGCAACAGAATTGAACCAGGCAATAAATGTCACACATTGCGGCTACCAATGTAGTTGAGGTAAGCTGCTTTCAATTATTATACAGTAGAACCCCAATTGTACGTACGGTACAGGACCGAAAGGCGTATGTAAATCAGGGGATTCGTAAAAATGAAGGTTGGGTAGTTGTTCATCACTCGCTCAGTCCATGTGGTGTTAATTAGGCCTAAATACAATTAACGTTGCTATGGAATTAAATACTTTGCATACGGTTTGTTTATTGTTATAGTATTGAAATATTAAACATTTACAGAAACTAACAAATCTCTATTTACTGTGGCCCTGAACGGGGCCATTTGTTTTGAGTATTTTGGGGGTTTTTGATGACATCATCATCTGTACGAGGCGTACGTAAAACTGAGGCTTTGTATAATTGAGGTGCGTAAAAACGAGGTTCTACTGTACGTCAGGTTGTAAAGATGCTGAGCCCTTCAAAAGAATAAAACGCTATGAAAATAGAAATTTAGTTAAGAATATATTATAAAGAACCAGTTTGGTCATTATAATATATTAAAAACTAAATTATAATATATTATAATTATAAAGAAACACTTTGATCACTATAAGGCCTAAAAAAACTTTTTGTTTGCTGTCGCATTGTAAAAATTTGAACAGGGGCGGGTGGAATCATGAAAACTACGCGATTATCTTTTTTTTAACAGAAAAACGATCAATTTAAAAAAAAAAAAATTTAAATGGTAAAAATTTACATGTAACACGGATCTGTGCCAAAATCGAAAAAGTGGTTTTCATTTGGTCTTTTAAACTTAAAAAAAAAAAAAATTTGAAAAAAAAACCAAAAACCCGCTCCTAATTTTCGGGATTTTAGGGGCGGCGGATGATAGCAAACAAACAAGTTTTTTTGTAGGCCTAATATATTATAATTTAGTTTAGAATATATTATAATGATCAAACTGGTTAATTCTGCCAAGCCAACCTCTTCTAGCCTATCACTGAGTTGCTGTATCTGACTGTGGAACTCTTGTAAACCACCCCCTCCCTCTTCAAGCTGATTTTGAAGCTCAGTCTAGAAAAAAAGACAATTAAATGTCATTAGGAAAACTATTAAACCACCATGACAGTTAATATTTATATATTATGTTGATTTGTTAAGAAATAAGTATTTATGCAAAAGGTGAAACCTTGAGAAACCTTTTATTAATCAACCAACCAATCAATCAATCAATTAATCAACCAATCAATCAATCAATCAACTTGTAAACTGAATTAAGTTCTGTCCACACTATCAAATATATTTGTGATTTTTGCATATATGGGAATGATGATGTCATATCCATCCATATATGGACAAATGATAGGTATTTGTCACATGGAACTTAATAGTGTAAATAGAGCTTTAGGGTGAAACATATGTAAAACATAATCTTCTAAAAATTAAATCTAATGTTAAAATATGGGAGGCCAAAATATGAGAGGCCAAAATGGTCAAACACATGTTATATACATACCCTGAGGGAGTTGAGCTCTTGCAGCTGTTGTGTCAGCATTTCAATTTGTTCTTGCTGTTGTTGCAAGAACTTATCCTTCAGTTGTAGCTGCTTTGTGACATCGTTTGCAATTCTATTTTTTTCTTCCAGTTGCCGTTTTAAATCAGCCTACATACAAGAAAAAAATCAAGTAATATTGAAGGAATGAAAGAAAGTTGGAATACTAAGTTTAAATTAGAAATTAATTTTATTATATTTATCAAATTTGAGTTTAACAGGCACATATACATATGATATTCACCAAAGTCCAATTCTTGATATAATACTACAGAAACTGACAATAAATTAAATAAGACAAATATTAAGGAGTACTATTAAATATTTTAGTTGCTTTAGAGATCTATATTAGAAACATTACTATTATTTAATAGTATTATATATGGTTAATCACATACTTCTTGATTGCAATCCGAGAGCTTTCTAGTAGCAATAGGCAAACACAAGGTTTTGTGTTCTTGTAAGCAAAATCTTGTACATTAGCCTGGCATTTGGATTAAACCAGACTTCTGCAAAGGCTATGATTACTATGTATGTTTGATGTTATTCACAACCCTGTAATGTATTGACCTCAAGATGGCTTTATATAAGCTTCAGTTGTGTACTGTAATAGACTTTCCGTTAGTCTAAAATTTATTGATTTTTCCTAGTGTTAGAAACTTTCAGAGAGCACCTATTGCGTCTGCCTATAATAGCGAATCTTTTTATATTGTTGAAATTAACTCAGGCACATTATAGTATGGAACGCTATTGGTGCAAAGAAGTAATGTGGAACGACATTGGTGCCAAAACCTATTTTTAGCCAATTTCACTGATTAAGACAAAATTTAGGGACTAGAATCCAGTCTCAGTACTGTAGTCACGTCAGATTGGTTTTGGTCATGTTAATGGCAATATACCGACAATTTCATTTTCTATCTTTACATGTTATTTTTTCGGTTTTCTAGTCTTCAGCAGTAATATATAGAAATTTAAATAGTATATTTACATTCTCAGACTCCAGGTTCTGCTGGGTAAACCCCACCCTCAACAACTCAGCTTTCATCTGAAGTAATGCATTGTCTTGGTCAGTTAATCTCGACTGTACACCAGCCTACAATGACAAAAGGAGAAATCATTGAGATGTAGATGTATCTTTGTTCAAATAAATATACACTGTTTTAAGATAATAAACCTAAATAAAATTCAATATTTAATTTAATATTTGAATTATCGACCAGTTTTTAAGTTATTCATTTTCGATAGAAGAAATAGAACATAAATTTTGCTTTCAATTAACAGATGCATTAATAATACCATCCTATATTCTTACATAGATTCTATTTGCTGGCAATCTATTTTAGGTCTATCCATGTAAATGTCGTCTTTAATATTTGTGGCAAAGACAATCCAAAGCAGTCATTTATCGCAAAAATCAATTTTAATTATTAATACAGGGTTTAGCTGTAAAATGATAGTTATAAAAGGGTAAAATAATCTGACATTTCGTTACAAGTTATATGAGTTTAAACATACAGCTGTTTAAAGAACAGTTTTTGAGAAATCAGCCTTCAAATCATTAAAAACTGTTGTTTTAACATCAGAAAAGAGGGAAATAACAGCATGGCATGATGTATAGATATATAAAGTTTCGTTTAGTGTCATAAAATGATTTAGAAAATTTAGTTAAATAATCTTCACTTTGCATTTATTCATTTTTTTATTTATCTTATCATAGCATTGTGTATCTTATTTGCTTTATACAAAAGGTTCCTTGTGGAATGTTACCTTTGCACCCTGTAAATTGCGACATTCCTGTTTCATCTCTGATAGCTCCATTTTTGTGCTTTTAAGTTCTGCTTGTCGTTGATCCAAACGAGCTTGTAATACCACCTGCAATTTCAAGACAATTTAGCAATAAGTTTTCATTTTATGTATTTGTCAGTTAAAAAAATACAATATAAAACATACAAAATAGAATAGTTGCCTGAAGTTTAAGCCAAGAGTAAACTTCTTCAAATAGAAAAGGATCATTTCAGTGGAAACATCTTAGTCCTCAGTCCAAGTCGAAGCATCTCAAGGTCTAAACATTGGGCCATTGAATACTACTATAATCAAAAACTCCATACGACATAATCTATGATGCTGATGTCTGGATGCTTTTTAGATTTTAAAATATACATAAATATACCATATTCCTCAAATAAAAAGTAGCTATTTGATTTGAAATATATTTTAATAACTAAGTATTAATATGTAAGGAATCAAATTCCAGTGCCTTGGACTCACAACCTCTGTGATGGCAGGCTGCCTAAGAACAATTCACTGCCTAAGCCTAATAATGAAATACATCTCACCACATAGTCTTTGTAGGCAGTCCCGTCAAATTGGTCTTCTTCGGCATCTGAACCAACCCCTTCTTCATCTGCTACCTTGCCACTTAGCAACTACAAGATAAACAGATTGTTCTCAATAATAGCTATTTTGTAATAAGTGCAGTGGCGTCACAGAGTTTGTGGGGCCCTGGAGCTGACTGTCTTTGGGGGCCCTAATAAGTCAGGCCTGTAGGTAGGATTTTCGATGGGGAGGTGAATCTTGCAAGTGAAACAGACAAGGAGGAGGGCTAGGACACTGCAGGGGTGGGTGAAGCCCCCGGAAACTCTGACAAATTAGTATTTTGAGCGCCTTATAAATGTATTTCTTTTCTAAGTAAATTTTTATTCATTTGGGTGTTGTTACGGACCTAAAGTTGTAACTTTTTATGTCTTTTACATCTGTAGGCATACAGATAGCATTTAATTGTTCATAATGGATCCATCTCCAATCACTGGAGCTGATAATTCCCAACAAATTCTGTACCACAGTTATTAAAAATCAATGGCTTGAAGAACTGGCAAATAATATGCAATGCATAGCTAGTCAGAGCTCGGGCTCAGAGCTTATGGTATTTACGAACTGTAAACTACGTTGTCAGAGAACATAGAATGACAAACCTATGGGTAGAGCCCCTTCGGGGCCCCTAGGGTTCGGGGGCCCTGTGGACCGCCGCATGAGAGTGCATAGGAGTTACGCCACTGAACATACAGCTTCAATAATGTTCTTCTTAAAGGACAAGCGATAACAGTAAATGGATATCCATAAAGCTGTTTCACTCGTCCTCAAACTACTGACCAATCAGAAGAGTGCCAAGAATACGGTTCCACAACCCCACATGTTGACATACATTTTACCATAGTGTTTTGTGGGAACTTAGCAACAATATCCAAGGGGCGTGGCTTAGCGTAAAGGCCCATTACTCAGATACAACAGACCTCAGAAAGTATTACCATTATTTTGTTTATAGAGAACTGAAATTTGTTACCATTTCTTGGAGGCTGAGGAGCATTTTCTTGGTGTCCTCAACATCTACTTTCATTGCTTCGTGATCGTCGTCAATATCACTCCACGCAATTGACGTCCTTCTTGACAGATTACCATATTCACTACCTGTTCAAATCAGACAAATAAGCATATTAACATAAATTGTTTTGTAAATAAAAAATTTCAAAGAAATTATATTGGCAGGTAAAACATAAATATTTTAATAATAGATAAAACAATAGCAATGATAACCATAATATTAAATATAGCAATTAATGTTTTGATATATATAACATTGAATCTTGAAGTAGTTTTTCTTTATTCCTTTAAAGCTTTGTTTACACCATCAAGTTTTATCTGAGAATTACCCATATTTGTGTGTGGTATGAATTTATCGTTACCAGATATAAATGTAATAGCACATAATCGTGCCATGGACAAGTTGGATAATCACAAAAAAAAATTATACTATGAAGAGAGTATACTGGAATTTAAAGTGCCTTGTACTTTTATATTTGCATTATACACTCTTTAAAATAAAATATCAAATCAAATCAAAATGTATTTTCCTTTTGAACATAAGAAAATTAACAGAAAATTCACTTCTTGGTAAACAAATGTGGAAAAAATTAAAAAAAAAGACCACAGAAAGCAACACAAGGAGAATGCAACTAAAGGATGAGGGATCAAATAAGCCTTAATTTGTTTTTTGACTGATCCCCCATAAGACAAAACATATAGTAATGAAAATACTATATTATTCCAATTAAAAAAAACTTGATTATAAAAATATTTTTTAAGTTTAAATCTAACCAATGATTTTACTCCATACCTTGATCAGAATGATCTGATGCAAAGCTTGCAGTCCTAGAGGGCAGCGGACTGTTCCTAGATTCCAACAAGGCACGTACCGGTGTTGCCGTACGGCTGTGTAAAGGTGTATTGCTTGCCGATGGTGCTGGGCTTCCACGTGGACTACAAACAAGAATTTAAGTCTATTATTATAAGTGGTCCCAAGTTGGGTGAGGCCATTTCATTGTGATTAATGAGAATGCTTGACATATCTTTCTTGATATATAAAACTATTCTCAACAAACAATAGTTTTTTTCAGAACTATCTACATGGTGTAGAGCAAGCATTAATATAATATCTTTATGTATTATGCTGTACGTGGTGATACTCGGAGCCAGCTAATTTCAGGGAGGCAATCAATATTAGTAAATATATGCAATCATTCTAAATTTATGGTAGATGGGTTAATTTGCAGGCGTTTGCTTGTGGGAGTGCAGAAGACTTCGTCAATTTCCAGACGATTCCTATGACATGTTGGAGACTTGGGACTCTTGGCCAATTGGAGTTCACAGAGCGCCACAGTCCTTTGTGGCCCTTTATTTTGACAAAGTTAATCATTTTAATGAAATGGATACTAACATTTTTTACAGGTTATGAAAGCTTATCAAACAATGTATGTTAGGTCGCACAAATACCTGATTACATTTGCATAAGTGTTAGCACTTCAGCACATTTTACCCAATTTCCTGTTATTCAATGACCAAAGCTGTCATAGAATGCCAGGTACAAAATATACATTTTTAAGCAAAGAATGAGTACATTTAACCAAAACCCAGACAAAAGACGAAATTATATTTTGCGGCATACAGTACCTTAAAAGCAACCTTACCTTCTACATCTCTGTAAAGGATCCTTTTCCATTGAAACCGGACTGGACCGGTGGAGGCCAGAGTGACCATGCAAGCTACACATAGATGCATGCAAGACAAGTTTAAAATAAATACAATCACAGACAGAAAAGCAAAAACAAGTAAAAAACAATAATAATTTAAAGAGGAATTAAAACTGCAGAAGCTATGGGAATATTTCCCAGTGAGTGTTAAGCTTACTGACCCAACACACATATGCAAGAATATTAAACAGAAACACAATAACTACATCAATAAATAATAATTATGCTCATTAATAAAAAGCAGAAAAGAAATTAAATCCACAGAAAGCACAGAAATTGTCATTTATTAATTTGTTATTGAAACACATTTTCCAGCTTAATGTTGTATTAACATTTTAAAACATTAGTTTTGTTAGTAAACAGTAACTGTTATTTAGTAAAGCAAAAAAACAAAAAACAAACAAACAAACTACTATATGTATGTTATTGTTACAAACAAATCTACCTACCGAGCTGCTTGCTCCCGCCCCTTGGACCTTCGTAACGAGCCACCAGCCATTTGTACATCTTTACGAGCATCCCGGATTGCTGCAGCTGCCCCAGCAGCCATCGCAGCAAATGATTGCTGCCTCTGTGGCTTGTGATGTGGAGTGCCTTGTGGGGTTTGCGGTGTCTGTTTCACGCTACTTGGCTTGTAGTGCGCTGCTAACGCCAGGATCAACCGCATAATAGCTTTCAAATTACCATCAACAATATCTAGATAAATGAAATGTTAATCTTATTTAAATTACTTTTCCATTAGTTCACAAAATAATGCCATTCAAGCGTAATTATTAATCTAATTGTTTACCGCAAAGCATTATGGGTAAAATGGAGACTCCATCATAATGAAAACATATCACATCACAATACCAGTTAGTATTTTATAACGGATCTCATAGCTTCAAAACATTTTTTTTCTTCAGTTCCTGCAACTTAAAACAATTATACTGTACACCAGTAGTGCATGTTTTTTAAAAATATTAGTATCTTGTTCAAAATCAGATCAAACTGCAAGAACGTGTCTTTTAATAAATACTGCAAAAACAGATACTCAAGACATGGCAATATGTATTAAAAGTCCAATTTCCTTGCACCCAGAAAAGTCGATGCTTGTGTAGACAAGTGAATTAAGTTATGATTTTTGTTGCAGAATATAGCCCAAGATTGCTTAAACAGGTAATAATATTGTATTTTATTGCAATGAATATTGCATTAAAATATGTTGTGGTCTGTACTAATCCTGCCATACCTTTAGCGGACGTGTGGTGCATTCGTATCCTCTTAGATGCCATAAATTGTAATACCCGTTCAACGTTCTCCCGCATGGCGGTGGATGTTTGTGGATTATAGTCCACTCTCGCCAATGTCTCCCCAGCTATGGAAGAAATAGATTTAAAAACATCCTTACTAAACTGAATATTCAGTATGTGACATTGAAAATGAAGTAATTTCAAACTTGTAAGTTACAGTACCAGAGGTCCCAAGTTAGAAGTCAATACTGAGAGATCTGCATGTGCAGATCCAGGAACTTGAAATAGAAGGGGCCGGGGGCAGGACTTGTACAGATGGAGGGTCTAAGAAAAATTTATGATTATTGCACCTCTAGGTGTTAAATCTCTAAGATTTAACATTTGAATATAATTTTCTTTTTTTCTTCATTTTAAAAATAATTTTGAAAAATTTAAGGAGATTTTCCAAGAGGTTCTTGCTTGGTTGCGGTAGTGCATGGGGCTGTCCCAATTATCATGAGCTCCCACGAGTTCCAGGAATTTTGGAACCCCTGCAGTACCAGTTGAACAAATCAACAGTGATGCTCTCAATTACTGTAGTTCTTTAACCTTTATATGAGTGAGATACTTAACAAACTACTGGCAATCTCCAAGATGCAGTCATAACAGTTGCTAATAAAGTTTGATTTGTATTAGATATTGTAGATGTGAACAATGAATATAAGTTACTACCATAACAAAATTCAGAATAACCTACAGACAATTTCAATGAGGTGAACAAGGGCAACACCATCTTGCATGTCATGTCGTAGATCCTCCACCAGTCGACATCCTGTACGTTTCTTTAGCTGAGAGTTAACCCATGCTACATACGCTTGAAGTTGTTGCTGGAAAATATAAATAAATTGATTTACATTAGGTGTTCTAAATGGTAAATACATGCAATAAATAAGATTAAAAATTCTGTACGACAATCAGTCATTTTTCGTCATTAAAGCTGGAAACGTCGTCAGTCACTGGCTGACCAATCCATCTCTGCTCTCCAAGAGTTTTATGATGCGACGTGTCTGCTGTAGCAGTCTGAGTAGACCGGTGTTCAAAACAATGCAACACACGCCTCATCACAGGTTCATGGAATCCTGTTTGTCGATCACCATTGTGTGTCAATGGCCAGCACATCTTTTTAAGTCATTCAACAGAGAAAAATAAATACGATATACACATGAATACTAAAAATAACCATCTGTTTATGGTTCAAAATGGTTCACATTATAAACTGTGAGTATTAGCATGAATGAATACAAGGAAATAATTTAAACATTATTGTGAAACAAGGATACACAAACACATGCACAGTAGAAATACAAACCAGATGTTTATTAAGAGAAAAATTTACGAATATGGCTCGCTCAAATGATCTGTCGCTCATTACTGCAATAGTCTTCTATTTGCAGACCTATTCTGTTACAATGTTGCTAACATCTAATACAATATGCGAAGTCAGGTTTGAATAAAGTAAACTGTCGGTAGATATTGTAACAAGCCTCGGAACTTCAACAGATGGTTGATGACGACTACAGTATTATTATATGGACCATATAAATTATTAAAATTCATATTACAGCGATGAAATTAAATTGTTCTCAGAAAGATGATTAGAAGAATGAAGTACAAATATGTAAATAGTTTTAATATTTATAAATGTTTGGATAATCTAGTTCAGGTTTTGTAAAACTATCTATTATTTTGTAACCATAATTATATTTTATATCACTTCACCTGTACAATAACTTCTGATGAATGAAATGGAAAATCAGGTCATCAAATATTTATATTTTCTAATTACCAGGGCAACAGTAAATTGTTTCAGTTAATTGTACCAACTATTGAGTGGAAAATAAGAATTATGCTGGGCAATTGATACACACATTTTTTCCAGTTCATTTCATTTGTGTTGATTCTCTTCTTCAATATGATATTAGGTTGAACAAAGAAAACTTGGCATGGGCTTTGTGAGCTACTACCAGGCCTCTTTGTAGTGCGGACATGTGTTGATTGTTAAGTTCAACCAAGCAGAAACAGCCTGTTATTTTTTCATTGAAATTTATACAAATATCTGCTGATTATCAAAGCACACTTAAATTGGTAAACCACTCACTTTAATCCAGCTAAACATATACTCAAAATATATAAGATAAAACAAAATATATGACAGGGCACGAAATCCTGCAGTACTAGATTTCAAATCTCTTAAGACACCATGGGGCGGATTTAGGATTTGACCAGCGGTGGTGCATGATGATCTTCTCCACACCTAGCAAATTTTGAGAATATGGCACCTCTAAATGCTTATAAATGGCACTCTCACATTTTTTTGTTTAATATTTTTGTACTGTAATAAAAAAAAACTTTATTCCCTATTAATTTTCTTGTGAGACTCAAATTATCTAATTTATTAAACTCTGAATACTTAACTGACTCTGGATTAGTTGGAAGGGTGGTCATTGATGGTAAAAAAAGAACGCCTTTATGTTTTATATATTTTCTTTTCTAATACATGAAAAAGCAATGGTAAAATATTTGTATGTTGCTATTAATAATACAGTATTTTATAACTACTTCCTTGAATATTCTAGAAACCAAGTCCTGAAATACAGTACAGTGGATGAGATCCTATTGTCTACACATATTCCTTCCTGGTTACCTCCAGAGACTATTATTGTAAAAATTCACATTTGTGTATTGTTAAGTGCACACGAGTATACTTGTTTAAGTAAATAATAAAGTTACCGGTATCATAACATTTTAAATTTCTATAGCCTTATTGGTTGTCTTTGTAGTTTTATCTCATGATTTTTATCATTTACACTGTAATTGCATTTTATTGTATGTGAAGCTGGGCCTAGTGTCCATCCTGGAGGATCAGGCTACACGGGTTAAAGAAGAAATACATCAAAATAAATAACAAAATTATGAACCAAAAATAATTAATGAAAATAACAAATAAATTAATAAAAACAATGTACAACTTGAGCAGTCACTCTATAAGTGCGCCTGAATACCAAACAAAACGCATTCTGTGTATGATGGACGAATGCAGTATTTCCAGCCCTGTGTCTGAATACCGAACAAAACGCACTCTGTGTATGATGGACGACTCCAGTATTTCCAGCCCTGTGTTCCAACACCGAATATGTAGGCAGGCCATTCCCTTACATTCTTTTATGCTCAGGGTAAAAAACATTTTGGTGACCATGACCTTTGCTTCCAAAAATTTAATAATCTCTTTCTTCGAATATTATGTACCATTCCACTAAATTTTATGATGACCCATTCATTAGTTTTTGTGTAATCTTTCTAACAGACAGACAGGCAGCGGTGAATACATACTCCTTTGGCGCCTGTGTTAAGTTAAACAGCAACAATAAATATTTAATAACAAAAATCTAATTACAATAATTAATAACAATAATAATATTGACAGTCGGACAGTACTGAATTCTGTTTGAGAACATTTTTCTTTGACAATTTTAACAGTATAATTAAATGTATTAGAATATTAATATAGCTGAATATTTCTTGATGGTTTGGGTAACAGTACAGTTACTGTACAGTACATGTGTTTTTGGTTTTTTTTTATTATTATATCAAGATCAAAAATAATGTCCTATTCAGTACAAGTTTTCCCGGTACAGTAGTATTGCAATATTTCAATTACATATGAATTTGTAATCAGTTAAACAATATACTGTATACTACTCAGAAACTAACAAATTTGGATAGAAAAATTAGTAAATTTATGTTTTGGTGAGTGCAGTAGGCCTATCTAGGGGTATCATTAGTAAACTTCAAATAGTTCAACTTCTTTCTAACATCCTCCAGCACCGGTGACAAGCCAGTTTTGTTTGCTTTAATAGGCGCTTTAAAAATGTGTATTATTATTAATGTAATCGACAGTGTACCAACTTATTGTCTCGATTAAACAGATGGACACTTTATGGTTTGTCACCGCTAGTTTTTAGAATCTTAATAAAGAGGGGTATAGTACTTCACCACCCTCACTTTAAACCTCTTCTGACCTCTACATAAAGAATCACATGATTTTTTGGGCATTTTGATTGGTTGTGTCAGGTATTCAGTATATTTCAATCAACTATAAGACAGACACATTCATCCTGCCATTATTCACAGCTGTGCCCAAATTAACAGTCTGAGTAATATTGATCAACATTTTATTGATTCCTAGAACAGCGCATCTTATGCACACAGTTAGATATACACGCCTTAATCGGCAAATACCATTATCTGACTCATTCTCTCGGCTATTCATGCAGAAATGTTAGAAAACTCGTTGAAAAATGTTTGGATATCCACAAGATGGGACTAAAATAAACATTGACTTGTGCTTTATTCATTTTTGTGTACAACTGAGTAAAGATGAATAATCCCTTTTTTAAAAATTAAATATGAACATATATGAATTGATCTATTGTTATTCCTTACTATACATGCATTTTTTTTTTTTTTAAACATGAGTACTGTAATGGATTATATCTGTTTAACTCCATAGGAAAGCCCACTAGAGAAGCATATTTCTTATGGTACAAAATCTGTTTTCGAAAAAAAAAGTGGGTGGCATAAATTAATTCCTTAATCAAAAGTATAGAATGAGCTGTTTTGTGAATTTGATGTACTACATACAAACTGCCATGTCAATATTGCCTAACCAACACTCTCCTGTGCATATTATGCCCTCGAGAATTGAGACGTCAGGTATTGCCACATTATGTTGGAATAAATAACGAGCAAATTGAAGGGAAACGTCATGATGTACAATGGGATGACTTCCTGTATTATTACATCACAATGACAACAATAACATCAGTGACAACAATAACAAATTAATAAATAATTGTATGTAAAGAGTAAAAATAAGCCACTAGAATGAAGTAATGATGAAGTCAAGTCTTATTATTAACAAATATTTTAAGATGGGTCAGGGAAAAAATTGTGTTGGAGGGGGAAAGAAAATTACCTGTAGTAGAAGCCCGAGAAAAGGAAGTTCCCAAGTAGAAAAATCAACATGCTGTAGATAACCATAAAAATTTTTAACATTTTTAAATTTCAGGAAATGGAGAGATAGCAATGTATGCTGATATACTGTAGCATTTTCTGCTTTTTGTTTTGTTTTTTGTTTGTTTTTCTTTCTTTTTCATTCATATAGCCCGCTAGGGTCTTGTATCTATGTATATATTTCTATGGATATGAATTCCTAAATAAAGAGAGAAATGAAAAATATGTAATTTTGAAAATGATATTTGGTTCGGTGGTGCTAAATTTTACACAAATGAATTTTACAGAAACATATCATTTTTACATAATACAGTTACTTTCTCACTTTTTTTGAATAATTATTAATATCAATAAGCAAGAGAATACATGTCAGATTATTAATTAACTATAAATCATACAACAATAATTAATTAATATTCTATGGAATCTATGACAATATAATTGCAATATCATATGTAGAAAATGTAGCACCATATGGCATAAACAAGGTTCTAATTCATTATATACTTCAACAAGGCTATCAATACAGTTTCAAGTATGGTAGGTAGGTATATCAGACCTACTATACTGTTATTGGTTGCTATCACAGGTTGGTGCAAGGAGTTACAACACACTCTACCACTGTTGACAAAAGTACTGTATATTAATTCTTAGTACAAAAATATGGATTTTGTCCGACACACTGTAGCATTTATACAATGATGCACATAAAGATCAGAGCACAATTTTTTTTTATTAACAAACTAACTGCAAATTAAAGAGTCCTAATTCACTACAGGTTGTTACTCTGTGCGCCACCTACCAGGGGTGTATCCAGGAGTTTTTCTGGGTGGGTCGTGATCATAATTTTTTTGGAACTTTTCAGGGAGACAAGAAAATTGATTACAGCGCCACCAGCTTGAAGCGAATGGCAGGCTCAGTTTCAGAATTGCTGAAATTGAGAGAGATTATGTCACGCAATTGGCAAGGACTTTGGACTCATTGCTGGTACCTCATCAATGCTTTTTCATTCATGTCATTGTGAAAAGGCCCTAGAAAAAAGTCTTTGGAAAAAATGTGGACCTTAGAAAAATTTTTTTTTGGGAGGGGGGGTTGTATAACCTTCCCGACCCCCTGGCATACACCTATGCCTACAAACACAAGGTCATAAAGTTTATCAGTGCAAAATGTACGGTATACAGTTAATATCATTCATTCATTCAGTATTTTATTTCGGACAATATTTTATTTTTTATTTTTCATTATTTATTTAAGCACACAATACATGTGCCAAGGATTGTCAATAGCGAATATATCACTGTCCTACTTGTAGGTGACAATCCCTTACACAAGACAAACATACCTTTTGGTATAAATTTCTTACCTTTTGGTATAAATTCCATGCATGCAATATACTCCATCTAGCTTTTACAATATGATACAATGAGAACAAAAAGCTGCGTATAGACCCAGGTGCGTGTTTGCGTAAGGACGCCCTCTTGAGACGAAGGAGGGAATCGGATTGTTTGATATGCTCAGGAGAATTGTTTGTTTCATGATTACACTCCAGTTGTTCAAGTTCAAATAAAAGATGGCACTGAGAACCAGCTAAATCCATGATTCTGAATCTCAATCAATCAATCAATCAATAACTTCTCTACTTCAAGAATTTCTCTCTTCGAATTTCGTGATTTTGTGAGTAATTCCAGGTTAAGTTCGAACGGATAAACCAGTCAATTTGAATAACAAAAAATCTATCCATCGTTTACGTAAAAAAATCCAGACCTTCCAATTTTATTCAATTCCTTCTTGATGTATTTGAATGGAATTATTGTATACTCTTCTTCAATTATGAAAGAAGTATTGGCTTCAGCATTGCGTGTAATCCATGATAAGCAGTCGCACAGGAGTGGTTCCAGACGTCTTTTCTCAACAAAATTAACAGCGTTCTAGTTCTCTAATAAACCAATCAATCACTAATCAATACCAACATTTTCAATCAATCAATTAAAACATTTAGTTAAAAGCAAACTGAAAGCTGACATCAACTGACACTTCAGCAGTGAAATGATTTTGAATCCCACTCAAGCAGCCTGACATAGTTCATAATGCATCACCATAGTTACCATTAATCATCCAAGTTAAAGAGCAAAGCCAGCTAAGAATTCCATAGCAAATTATTACCTGTAAATCAGGTAATTTTGAAAGAAAATGTATGATAAAACAAAGACAAAACTTAGGAACACTAAAGATATTTGACTACTGTAAGTACAATGTTAAGGACAGGGACTTTTTTCCCGATTTGATTAAACTATAGTTTTCAGATCTTATATTCACCATGTTATTTCTGGAATATAATGCTGGACCCTGCTAAAGTAAACCAGCAATACCCTGTACTCATTATGTTTTACAGCTTAAATTAAAATAAGAGTTTTAAAAGAAAGGGGTGCTAAAAAATGTAAATAGCATGATATTTCATTAGCCCTCATTCAATGGAAGGGTCCAAGTACAAAACACATGGACATACTGAGTGCTACTCCACCTTCACTACCATACAGATTTACTTGCTCTCCACACTAATATACAACACATTATCTAAACAAAAAACGAAAGCAAAAGTGAAAGTTCAACGTCCATAAAGGGGATGTAAAAACCCACCGACTGTGATAGCATGTTTTCAATTCAAGCCTAACTCACTCATGGAAAACACAGTAAATAATCATTAGCCAATGAAACAAATTAAGTTTCCTGGTGTGCGGAACTCATTCATGTGTCAAACTATTGCCTAAACCATATGCTATTCCTTCCTGCCCAAACCATATCAAAACTAATACTATAACAATTTCTTTATGCTATAACCACATCATTTCACTTTCCAAAGAAACCAAAAGAAAAATGATCAACCTACTCAGAACTATATACGAAAGATACAAATAGTACAGGTACCACCATTAAATGTTCTATATTTTACGAGGGGAAAGCCTACGTATATCAAGACAATGTACATTATGCCATGGAGAATATTTTTTTCTATGAGTCTATTCAAAAAATAACTACTGTACCATATTTCTGAAATCTATTGTAAATGCAACAAATTTCAATGACTTACTATTAGTCCTGTTCTAAATATAATGAACAATGACATATAGGGCTACAGAACTATATATCCTGAGCTTAATATTAAATCACGAAAAGAGTTTTTAAACACATTGTATGGTATCTAGAGAACTGTAGCATTGTTGCGTTGGATTATCTCATCCAGTATTTTAGCCTGCTGTAGGGTAGACAAGACATGATTGATTGCCAATTACATATCTTATTAAAGTGCAAATCAATCATACTTAATTAGAGCTAATTAACATAAATGAATGAGAGCATGGACAAAGTCCTAGTTACTTATAAAACAACATGAAGATCTATCTCCATGCTCAAATCAGACTAATGAAATTCAATCTTGAGAATATTTTCATCCATATTTTTACCAAGAAAATCACATAGATTAGAAATGCATCAAGTAATTATTTTTAGGTTTACCTATATTCAGATGCTTAATCTGCATTTAAAAAGTAAAAATTTGTTTGCAAATTACTAATTAGTTCACAATAAAATTCTTTACAGTAGCAAATATTTTGAGTTGTTGTTGAATTGAGTAGTACAGTAGTACATAGAACTAGCAATAGGCAAAGAAGACACTTATCTACGAGGACACGCCACCATATGATATTGGTAAATGATATTCGATGATGTCAACGAGATAACAAGCACTTTACGCACAGAGATAAATTACCTTAAATCAGAATAAAAACACAAATTTTTACAATATGGACTATGAAGCATGTATATTATTCCCCATTTTGCAATATCACGCTATAAATTTTGAAAGCTTAATATACAGACCTACTGTAGACTGTATAAAAGGTGTCGTCTGTGTGTGTTAAATACAGTACTATAAAGTAGAACAATATGGAGACTCCTAATGAAGTCCACTTTGTGGACAAAAGCTAGAGCTGCTAAATGTTATATTAGTCTTTAAATTGTTAATCTGTGATGCTGAAAAAATTTATCAATTAACACACTGAGAAAATTGTGTCCAGTAGCATTTGTAAATTTGCATATTAAAGTATAATAAGATACGTGTCTTTCTGTATTAATTATACAAAATTGACCTGAAGACAACATATTCAATGATAGTTTTGTGCCCACCTATTTTCAAACAATATCACTGCATAGTGTATGTACGTAACACTATGTCGCACTGTGTTTTATCATCTGATTATATTTAAATAGTGAATTTGGAGTTGTTTGGTGAAAGATATCTTCCTTATCAATTAGCCTCAACGATCTGACAACCACCTATAAATAATCAATAAAGCAGAACTGTTATAATAATTTATTATCTAGACCTGTGAAGAAGACCACTGTTTGAAATTAAATGGTCAATACTAAAACAAATATCTTTATTTAAAATATTAAATTTGACTTAGTATACTGTCAGTAACTTCATACTTATATTCGTGGGGTCCTGATTTCCAGGTGGCGCCAGTGAGACGAGGCCTTCACAATTTTAATCAACAGTTTTTTTGTAGGTATATTTGTCAAGATTATATTATTAGATTAGACAGGTAGTCACTATAGAAACAGTGTATTTCTTTTTTACAATAGATTTACACCACAAAGGGATGGTTGACATCATGGAGCTACACAGACTAAACAAGAGTTTGTAAGACAGGAGGGGTCCAGGTTCCTATTAATTAAAATTAAATTGATTGTTCACTAACTGTTGTTACCCAAAAGAGGATCACTAGAGGATACAAGACATACTATACCACAAAGTGAATGGTTGCTCTCACTATAAATAATAGCAATTATTTCAAAGGTGTTGTTCACATTTGTTTATATGCAAGTCCTCTTGCTTTAGGCAGAATCACTCATTCTGAACTATACTAATGGATTTTAAAACCCTAAGGCCCTATAAGAAATATTATTATTTATCACCCTATCTAGGTTGGAAAAGTGATGCGGAAGGGAGGTTTTTTTTTATTATTTGTTATTTTGCTAAAGCCAAATATCACCCTTGGGTTGTTTGCTGGTGCATTGATATTCAAAGTAAAACATGATTAAGATAATACAAACAATATCTACTAAACATTTAATTTTTTTTTAAATGATTTTTTTTTTTCATGATTTTTTTTTTCCAAAAAAAAATAAATAAAATAAAAGAAATTTCAAAAATATATTTTTTTTTCAGTACCATAGAAGATATGTGTGCGAGGGTCATACACTAATATTTTTGTATTGGGCTTAACACTAAGCAAGACAATTACCATTCATATTCTACAACTACTTCTTTGGCTCCTCTTGATGTGTATGACAGATTATACAGCAGTTTTATACATCATTTTATCATTCAAAACAAAGTCGTTTGTAAAGTAATAACCTACATCATATGTTAGTAACAAGTGCGACATAATATTACTACATTACATTATTATCATTTTTATTTAATATTATCATACTAATTTAATACAATTCAATTTCGATTTGCATAGTATGAAAAAAACACCTGAACTGACTATTAAATAAAGAAATAAAAAATAAAGTACTTGTCAACTACAGTATACTAATAAAAAAAATATGGTATTAACCACTTCCATATCCCTTCCCTCTTCCATTTCTTTTCTTCTATAACACATACAGTACAATGATACATTTTGTTTTTCAGATAAATGTAATATTTAAAAGTCATTGTTATTTTTAATCTTTCTGGTGGCTGATGATAAAAAAAATCAATATTATATTATTATACATGATTAAAAATTTGTTTTTCATCTCACTGTATGCTTTTAATTAATATGCAGTTTCTGAGAACTTTGGAAAAGATGCGTCAAGAGTGCGTCCAAATTATCATTATTACTAGCAGTTGAAAACATGCTGTACAGAACTGAATACTGTTTATAATATTTTAAGGTTATGATGCCAATATTCTATAAACATGACAGTCAAAACATATTGGAGGTCATAAAATTATGTTCCCCTATGAAGTTTTAAAGAGATTGTAAATGTCGTACTATTTTTTAAATTTCTTTTCCGTTCTGTTTAATATTCTATTAAGATTGATCTACTGACTTGAAGTCTAGGAGGCCTCTTTCTACAATATATTTCCTATATTTATTAATATTATTAAGATGAATAATCATTTTTATGATTTTTAAATTATAATTATCAAAATTATTATTACTGTATAATTCATGTTAATAAATTATTATTGTCTTTATCATAAATTATCAATCACAATTAATGAGATAATTTAATGTAATAAGAATAATGATAATAACATTATCATTATTGTTATTATGTAATTTAATGTAATAATGATAATGATATTATTATTATTATTGTTAGGTTTGAGTTCCAGACAAAATATTGTATCACCTGTCACAGTGTAGGTGAAATGTCTCTGGATTATGTTCATCATCCACTACATACACAATCTGAATGAAGTCAGGATGAATCCAAAAACAGGGTTCAAACAAAACACCTGGTTATTAGTTGAACAAATTGGTTCAGCTTATAGAGCAAATAATCATTGAAAATCCGTTTGCTTAATTGAAGCAGAGATATAGTTTGGTACTTATGGTACTTGCTTTCCAATGATGGGTTCCAGGTTCAAATCCTGTCACGGATACAATAATTATTTTTTTCTTATGATGATTCACAAATCTCTACACTAACACTCTATTTAGACTTTGGATGTGAATTAATGAGTACAAATTGTTTGGAAAATTAGCATTTATATCTGTAATAATCATATAATTTAGTAAGGTTTATGAAGGTATGATTTTAAACCACAAAAATTGAATTATTTATCAAAATCAAGGTTAAAACTATTTACAACTATAAGAGGAATGTCTAATTTAAACCCACAATAGTTTAAAAGAATTGAATATAAAATTTCTAATTGAGTGGGCCTACTCTACTCTATACTTTAGTTTTGTATTAATTTTTTAAGTAATTTATATAATCAAATATAAAATTCCTAATATTTACCAATATTTATGTTAGGACTACTAAGTTCTTTGTAGCTAGTGCATTCAACTGTTTGATAATATCAATATCAAAAAGTCTTTTCCAACAGTAAGAAAAATTCCAAACTAATCCGAGACAACATGTCACAAAAAGCCTGAATAATATAAGTACCAGTTGAAACAAATTCTGAAGAGATCTACATTGTTACTGTGTACACTCCCAATTCCATGACCTATCTATCGCTTCCAACATTGTCTCGCCTCAACACTCCATTAACGTCTGAATGAATCCAACAATTGACTGGTTCACTTCAGAATGGATCTGAATAATTCCTTATTCTACTATGTATAAACTCAGCACCAACCGAGACTCACAAGTGAATTAACCGTGACAATATTTATGATTGACAACCACAAGTCAAGGTTAACACTGTACAAATGTAACCAATAGAGACACATGTATTTGGCTGATAGTATCTGCTACAATGCTTCTGAACTAGGTCAAACCTGGTCAAACCATATACACTGTAAAATACTCTTTAAATGAAATAACCCTTAAAAATGATTTTAAACAAATATTACTATCAATATTAATACAGACAATTGATAAACAATGATATACAATTATGAAGAACAATTGCAGTAATGAATCACTAAATTGTAAATATATGTTTAACTAGCACACTATTCAAAATAGAAAACCAATAAGATGTGTAAAAAAAAAAAAAAAAAATTAAAAATTTAAGAACTTTTTCTAAGGAAAATATGAATTATCTCAGGAATAAATATCAATACAGTATTTCTTTTCTTAAGTTCGTGTTTCTTGTTTGCCTAATTCTAACCACTAAGTCCTAGACTTATTATCAATATAAATGACAGGTATATAATTTAATTGGTGTAAAATACACCAAAGATGACCCATGAAAAAGTACATAGACATACTGTACTTCCTGCGGTGTCTTTCTGGTGGTGAACAGAACACTGGGAGACAATCCCCTGCTCTTCTCTGAAAAGTGTACTGCGTTCTTTATCATGCACATCAGACAAGCAGCTCAAATTTATGGGCTACTAAAAGTTGCCATGAAATCCTCCAGCTGAAACACAGGGGGAACAACAATGGAATTGAACCAAGAACTGCAGTTATGGTAAAGTAAAGCACTCACTGCGTTGTACGACGAATCCAATGCCGCTCCCTGTGAATGCTAGACGACGCGATGCTGTCTGCTGATTTCCGGTGGCAGTCTGAATGGATCGTCATTAAGAACTATTCGTTGCGCGTGCATTTTAGCAGTGTTTTTCAAAAAATCGCGTCGGCGGATGATCCTCATGCGCAGGGAGTGCCCAGCTTAAGTATCACCTCAGTTTAGCCAACTGAGCTGCTTTTCTATAGTATGCTTCTTGACTGCTGAACATATTTATTGTCACGGTATTTAGGGAGTTTAAACTAACTTTTATTGTACCTTTGGTAAAGAAGCACCTAAATATTTATACTATGAAAATATTAAATTCCACATTTGTCACATCTCGTACAGCCCCTTACCGTCTCATATAATCCATAATAATTAAATTATTAATTTAGTCTTTTCTTGGTATTTTCACAGCTGCCATACGCTTGACCAACCCTCATACCTTATAATCTTATTTGGTATGCAAAGTCCTTTTGCTACAAAGCTCATAGAGCAATATTGAATGGTACAGTTGGCTATTGACAAGGTTTATCTTGATGGAGACAATTAAACAAGTAGAAAAATATCCATGAAAACTCTAAATCCATAAACAAAATCCTAACTAAAAATACTTTGTATTACACAGTAGCATTTAAAATAAAAAAATGTATTCATAAAGTACCACAAAATTTAAGCTACACTACCATGGAATTAAGAAACATTTTACTTTAAAAAGTATTTTTTCGATGACAGCAATCTGACCTACAAGGCAGGGACTTACTAAACACATGTGATCTTAATCCATGCAACACGATAAAACATTTTAAAAATGTAACTAAAGCCTCCGACAAAAACATATGGACCAGCTGACACCTCAAGAGGATATATACAAAGGATATATTTGATCAGTTGATAACACCTAAGGACACATATACTGATATCTAACATGTAACCTAATGATGAACAAGATTCTAAGATAGAAAAACACAGAGTAAGGAAAACAACAAACCAGAAAGAACGTTGAAAGAAATGCACCACAGGCCGGGAACAACTCCGTAAAATAATCCTAGCATAAGAGGTCCACTACTATTAGTTTATTCCACTATCATTAAACTGCGCAATGTAACAATTTTGTAAACAATACAGTTAACTTGTGTCTCATGTTGTAGAATAGATGGTAAATCCATACACTTTAAACACTGGAGCAAATCGCACCTACCTATGTTATCAAACACTCCATCACATACTCTAGTGTTCTGAATTCGGTCATGCATGACTCCACTTCAGTTCACCACAGGAATACCATTTGACCTCTATTTCATAGTGGACTAATCTGATAACCTTTGACACAATAATATTAAATTACTGTATTTTCAAATTATTCATAGTATTATATTTAAAGTTGATATTCATTTATTTATTAATTTAGTTGAAACTTTTAATAATTTGTCCCACTCCCTGCTGTGAAGCACATAGAGGAATTTAACATTATGCAAGTTGACATTATTTTTTTTTTACTTTTATTTTTCATATTTTTATTTTTCTTTGCATGTAAGTTAGGATTTCTTTTGTTTTCCTCGTCTTGTGCTAGCCCTAATTAATCACTATACAAATTTTTGTTAAACTTCATATTTTACTGTATGCAAACTGTAATACAGTTGATTGTATTCGTATTATAAGGGACGTTTACTTTTTAATACATTACTAAAATATTTAATTTTTTACCTTTGAACCGTAATTCAGAGCTCTGATCCATTGTATTAAACTACCTTTCATAACATAACAATAATATATCCCCCATCCCACCCTCACGATCTGGATCGGTCATTGTAAACTAAAGTATAATTACGCCTACATTGACTGCACTTAAATTGGTATTGGCCAAATAAAAATTACTGGAAAATGTATAAATGGAAAATTCTAATCACATAGCTTTTAAGCAAATTACAATTCAAAAACCATTTTCTGTCATTTACGTTGTACAGTATTCCTAATTCCAACTTGGATATACACTACTGTATCTCAAACTATAGAGGGCAGCATAGTACTTGGGATTCAATGTCAGCATGAGTCACCTAGTTAACTCCCAAATGCATAGAGTTCCCATAGCAACACAATAAAATAGTAATGCTAGTCAGCAAACAAAGAAAATTTATTCCAATAACATGATATTCAATTAATCAAGCCATGAAATGAAGGTTTGGGTGTGGAAAAAATTTTGAGCGCTTGAGTCATACGTACCAGCAGATTGTATTACCAACTCAGTATCACAAAATAATTATTTTCATAATATTATTTTAACTTTATTACAAAAATATCATAACACACCTAATAGAGTCAAATAAAGGTGCTCTAATGAAATGCTCATCAAAAGAAAAATAATACTTAGGTGAAAAAAAAATGATATGATGACATATTTGAATTAAATTGTAAACATTGCAAAAACTGAATGGCATGATTCTGCTTTTTACCTGATCAAATTCAGATAAAAAAAAATATTATTCCAGAGTTAAATATTCCGCTTACTGTAGTGGTATATGCAAAGAATTTAGAGATCCATAATAAATGTAAGCCAGCAAATAATTCATGCTAAATGCTAATTAAAGAATGTACGTGCGAGGAATTTTTCCCCCTGTACTCCATTTTTGCCAATACCCTGATTTGAACTTTGCTGAAATTCCCATTAGATATTCCTATGAATTATTTTTTAAATTTAAACTGGTAATACCAGCATATATTAACAATATTATAGCACATTCTAGTATTTTTGAACATACACTACTGTAGCGTATCATTTTAATATTCTTTTCATATTTACATTTTTACAATCTGCCAGACTTTTTCCAGACTAAAAATTACGAGTTTACAAATCTCAATACCAAACAACCTTTTACCCTATATGTATATATACCATGATGCATGGCTCAAAGATAGAGGAAATTGCTTCAATACTATCATATTATTGTTGGTCTATTGTAGTGTTATGTATCTATTCATTCATGATAGAATGCTGCTCTAAGGCTTTTATTATGCATTTTTATAGGTGATTCATTCACACTTAATAGCAGATGCTCTTGCCAATTTCAGTACAACATATAAACTGTACAGTATCATGTTATCTATAGTACATTAATGATTTACAAAATGAAATCTCACGGCTGAGGCTCATAAGGTGATATACTGTACACTATGTACTGAAGATATAATATGAAGCCATCTACTGTATGTGTTCAATATATTCAAAAATGTTCCTATAATCACAGACTCTATGGTTTGTGCTCTCATTTTAAACTTATAGATGCTCCAAAAGCCATTAAGTGCTATTATTCACAAGATTACAACAATATACATCAAAGTAAAACAGAATATATAAACCCACCCCAACATCCACCACCCCCAACCACCAAGTTGGATAACAGTACAGGAGTATACTTCAGTAAGTCTCAAAACTCCAATGAGTTAATTCAGAAGACAAAATATTATTAAAATTTATAAAAAACATAGATCATAATGTATGATCAGAGAACAACGTTCAAACAGGTACTCTGTAAATTAACACTTGCTATATACTGTAAATTACATCTAATAACAGGATTAAACAAATGTCATGACTCCTAAAGCATTTCATGAAAACTTAGTATTATTAGGAATAATAGCAACATGAATACTGGAATAAATCTCATTTTACAATAATATTCTAATAGTACTATAAATGTCATCATAAACAGATGGAGAGGAGTTCCAGTAACTCATATAGCTTGGCTCTTTTTAATACAAGTCTTCCACCAGTGACATTGCTTTGCAGTGGCAGATCCAGAGATGTCCAAAAGGGGGGGGAGGGGGAAAACAAGAATAATGCTACCCTAGGGCATTCCCCCGCAAAATTTTTGCATTCCAGACGCCCAAAAATAACCTCTGAGATGTTTAAGGTGATCAATTATTTCTTTTTCTTTCTTTCTTTTCTTCTTTTTTTTCCTTGTTTTTACCCTCTAAATCTGCCCCTGCTTTCTAGAAAGCCTTGTTTTCATTGGTTCTGCTGATACCAAGAGCTTTCTTCACTGTGAAATTGCAGAAAGCTGTTATTTTTCTTGGTTCTGCCATCGAGGTACTGTATAAAACCTTCAATATTTTAATTGTGGTGCTTATTGGTTCATCAGAATACAGAAAGCTTGTTTATTTGGAGAAGATAATGTGTTTCTGCAGATTTTCATTTCATTTTTTTATTTAATCTTTCTTAAGTACAATTTGTGTACATTAATCTAAATATAGGCCAGTAAGATATATTGGTCCTACAGTAGGCCTACTACACAAAAAGGGTTGCACAATTAATGATTCAACAACTCAATATATTGATCACTATTAAGCAAAGTCCTCTTCTATTATCTAAATCAGTAAAGACTTGCTCCATCCTTTGAATCCTTTTCAGATTAATCCAAACAATATGCACACTGTATAAGATGTGAATAAAGACCTTACTATCACGTATACTTAATTGCTTAAAAAGAAATGACCAGGTGGTGTTAAAAAAAAGTGTCAAAATGATTTTCTTTATTTAATATAAACAATAAATTAAATTATTAGATTATGGGTGATAAAATGTATACAAGTAGAAAGTTAATGAAATTAAATAAAATATATGCTGAATTTCATAAAAAGAAAAATATTGTGTTACAACTGTTAAAACATTGTACTGTACCCTTATTATCAGTTAATCAAAAATATTTGATTTTACTGTAATTATTTGCTGAAAATATGGTATTGTATGAAAAAGGTATTTTCTATGGTGCTGAGTCTGCAGTGCATTCACGTTTAGATCATTACAGTAGTGAACTATTGAAAAACAGGGTTGAACATACGTTTAAATGACTTAATAATGTACATTACAGGCTTACTGTACAATACACTACTTGATTGATATGAATGCAAATATACTTGGAACAAGATGAATACAGATATGTCAACACTATCAGAAAGAAATTAATCACACTATTGTACACTAAAATTCCACAAAGAATTTTATTCACACAAATATAAGTACAGTACACAGTTAACTTATCAATTTTACAAAAATCATTGAAATGGAAAACTGAGTTAAATCTTGTCAACTTTAATCATAAACTAATCACCAAATTGTGCAGACATTCATTTTCGATTTATAAAACGTGAATAAAAAAAAAACACTAATTGCATTATGATGAACATCTTGCAGACATTTTAAATAATTCATTGAAAAAAAAAGCATGCTATCAAAAAAGAGTAATAATTGGAGAAATAAAGAATATAATTCTAGAAAGAGTTAATTTAGCTTTGTAAGCACAGGTAGAGAGTGGCATTTAGATTCAGATTCCAACATTAATGTTGTTAATAACAGCCATTCGTACAGGTAGGAAAAGCAATATAAATAATGTACTGCACGTATTAAATGTATCTTCCTGCAAAAAAAATGTAATAAAAGCTTTGCATGTAGATACATTGTTCCCCTCAGGCACTGACGACAAGTAGACATTAGATGAGTATAATACCTTCATGCTTTATGTGAGTTTCAAAGTGGCTCATCCAGTCTTCAAGTACTGTACTATATGTTATGGTTAATAACAAATTCTCTCTACTGCCAACTCATTAAAATAATATACTTTAAAATACAATAACTTCAAAGTCTAACACTAAATTTCAACTGAACAGAAGTTTAATAGAACTTGACATTTAAAAAACAATTTTTTAATTTATGGATGATATAATTAACTAAAATTTATCTCAGGAATTGTGAAGTTACTTTATTTATTTTATTTTAATTATTTATTTTATTTCAACAATATTTTGTGAGGGTGGTCCATCCAGCCAGAGCTGATCAATTGGGACCCTCCGTACAATTAAACAATTAAAGACAAAAGATGAAAAAAAATTATCTTTAACATAAACAAATAAAATAAAAATGGGCAAAAAATCCGAAAATATTAAAAAAATTTATTGACTTAAGAAAAACATTAAAAATAATAATAAACAATATGGAAAAAACTATAATTGACACATTAAACAAAAATACAATTGAAATCACACAAATCACATTAGGAATCTGGCTTACATTGGTTCAATCAGGTACAGTACGTATTCACGAAATAGACAATAAATTATTCAAGAGAATTTAAAAGAGAAAATAAATAATTAAAACTAACATAAATAATAATAACTTAAAATAAACAAATTTATAAAAGATACAGTATTACTTGTGGCTGGCTGCAGAGAGAATACATTCACATGGTTTTAAACCTATTGTATACCATGCCAGCTCATTCAGAACTTTGCCCCGAACAACAAACATTTTCTATTATTTTTTATACAGTATGTTGTTTGTCATTTACACCAAGTGACTCTAATGTAAGCACTGATATTGAGATAGTGTACTGTATACACCAACTTCCTTGAACCTGAACATGATCATGTGCAAAAGCATTGCTAGCGTTGAAAATACTGAATGTGTGCTCAACTCACTAAAGACAAATTTGGCCTACAGTTACATATTTCATCAAGCCATGGGTGTCAAAAATACCTCCAAGATCAAGCCACAAATATAGAGACAAAAGTAATTGAGAGTTCATTTTTCAAGGCAACACTTTATTGAAAAAAGATTAATTAATAAGTTAAAAAAAATGTAATGTGGGTGGAACTATTAGTAATGATATGTACACAGTATGCCTCAGGGAACTGCATTAAACATTAAAATGATTTTTACACCATTGATACATCAGTTTGTATTCAAATTTAAAGAGTTTAGTGAATGAATTTTATTTATCTTTTTTTATTCACAATTCGGCAGCATACAGACCATTCTTTTTAAGTTTAAACATTACCAACAGCTTCAATGTTCACCATTCAGTCATCAATTCAGATACGACATGTCAACATTCATTTTGGATTTGTAGGTAATGAGCTGTTGCTTAAATAATCACACAACCATTTCACGTGTTCAAACTACTTTCAAAATTAAATATTTATACGTTTGCCATGTGACTGAATTATTAGCAACGACAGTTGGTAGATTTAAGATAGAGCAATTACACAAATCTAAAGACGATGCTGTATTAAGTTAAGTCACACTGAAAAAGACATTTTTAATGATATGTGTTTTAAATAGAATAATTGACTTACCGTCCATTCCAGCCATTGGCTTGACGCCCCCTTCCCAGAGCGCGACCCTGCCACAGGGGAACCATGCATACTGCTGTTATTCATCATTCAACAAAAGAATCAACTTCAACGCTAGATCAATGTCACAAACAAACTCAAACCGAACACATCATATCAAGGTATTGACATCTTCCAAGATACTGTAACGCACAATCAAACACTAAAATATTACCATCAGGATTATGTGTTTCTTTGCAAAAAGAACAATCTTATTTTTACGTCTTGCAGGTATTCTCTACCGCTTAATTGAATTCTCAAGACTCAATCCCTGAAGGATTTTTTTTTCTCGCTATGGATGATCAACTTCCTCTTCATTTGAAATGATTCCTTTAGATTAAATATCCACAGCACTAAACTCAACTCCGTCTTTATTTGCAAAATTAGGGTTGAACTTAAGCGTGTCAAGTCTACTGCAAGTGCACTGTTTGTCGGCTGCTAACGATATGAGATCTGATGAATGCTTTCAACCGTCTCTGTGTTAATAACTGTATAAATACTTGGAATTAAACACTAATCTATTGATGTAAATTATCTAATTAAAGTGTTTGTTCATCAATTAATTAAAAATTAATTGAGTTTAACTAATAACATTTTAAGATGGATGGGAAAGACGTCGGTATTAAAAAAATGTAATAAAGGGTGCAGCTGGGTACTTAAAAAAAAATTGGAATGTTGTTCCTGATTCAAGTTTAGTGTACATCAAGGTGTTTTAATTATCACTGGCAAAGATGTTGGTATCAGTTATTAAAAGTATACTCAATAAATAAATGTTGCGGAGTTCTACAGGTTGCAGCTGGGTACTTAATAAATAACAGAATGTTGTCTCTGTTTCAAGGTTAGTGTACATCAAGGTGTGATTATAAATACTGTTCATACAGTCTTGTTTGCTACATCATCATTACTTCACAGCATTTCCGCAGCTGAAAATCAGTCTGGTCTAAAGAAAATGACAAAAAAAAGATAATATGAAGGTGATACGAAGCTAATGAACGAGAGGATAATTCATTTAATAAAGATTTATGATAATTATGAGAAGAGGCAGTGGCTACTGTATGGTGTACTTTTTTTATATATTCATTGCTATAATAGGGTAAAAAAAATTATGTCTCTGTAAAAATAATCAAATAGAATTAGTATGTTAAGGACTACGTACCATGTACCAGTGCCTTGTTTAGATTATTTTACGGGCTGGAATTTGTCTGATTACTAATAAATTGAATTTTGAAACCCAAGAAAAATAATCCATAAATGTTTGTCACATCTGTTTTTACATTTTGTTATAGTGGTATATAATTTAGAAAAAAACCATTTTTCAATCAGGACAATTCAATTATTTCAGGTGCTACAGAAATTTTCAATTTGCAACTGAAAATTTGAGACACAAGCATAGTTAGTGAAATGGATTATTACCAAATGTTGAATTACAAGAATTTGAACTATTTTTCTATGGCAAGATTGAGTAGCCCTGAGATATCTCTCAGGGAGTTGATGTGGTATAAAATGTATCAACACTGTGGTTGGTGCATCAAAACATATACAATGCTAAAATATTCCTCACATGCCTAACAAAATAAAAAAACCATCCATTTTGCTTGCTTAGCCTATTAAAAACTGAACTCTGCCAAGGCATAGCATGGACAATTGAGAAACCTTACACTAACTACAACATAGAATGGCAATTTTCTTTAGGGGGGGGGGGGGGAACTCCTTCCTCCTAGGCCCAAATCCTCCTCCTAGGATGACTAATGTGTCCAAAGGCTTAGATTAGAAGACTGGGGTACACTTGGGCCTAGTTTAGTTAAGCCAGGGAGGTGCAGACCAAATAACCTATAGACCTGTGTGCTCTGCTAGTCTAGGTATGACTAGGCCAGGCCCTATGCATGCCTAGCCTAGCCTACTCCGTACGTTTGATGGGTCTGTATAAAAATACTGTAAGGTGATTTAGGCAAGGCCTATTCAATTCTATTCTTATACTATACGTAGGCCTAAGGGACCATTGAATCTTGTAAAATGTTATCGTAAATCACATATACAATGAGAAAATAAACTGCCTCTTAAGAGATCATCCGGCAAAATGGCGTCTTGTTGCCCAGGGAGCAAAGCTTTGCCTTCGATCATCCAAGCATGAAGCCTGTTGTTGGTCCGTTGTTTAGAGTGTGGTACACCGCTGTGAGTCGGCTTAGGAAGATTACTACAGCCTAACAGGGGAACAGTGCCCTGCTACTCTACGGACCCGGTTGGGTGTCTAGTAGAGGGATCCCGTCTAGAGCACCCCTCAGTACAACTCAAGTGTCATCACCCACGCAAATAACAGAAACATACGAAACTAAAGTAATCATACTCACCAAGACACGTGTTTTCCAAATGCCTAGGCCTAAATACAGAGCTCTAGCTTCCGATGAAAAATAAATTTCGAACCGAATCGTCGCTCCCTCTTCTTGTTATCAATGTTTACAGGTAATTGTTGTTGTTGAATGTCGCCCTCAGGAGTTGAAAATAGTGGCTCGTTCCCGGTTTCAGTCGCAAAACCACACGTCTATCAGTTTGATTTCAACCACTCCACCGATGAATGAACATACTTTTTCATATCATGCAAAAATTACAGTTTAACATCACATTTTACCTCAAAATACATTAAAGTTGTGTTATTTTCCTCAAAACTTTTTAATTCAACCATCTGAGATGCATGCGTTTCAAAAGTTTACTCACCTGTCGCTGCTCTTCATTCTTTTGTGTCTTCATTTCGGGAGTCTTAGCAACATCCCATGAATATCTTTCATCCTTTACTCTTCTGCCGTTACCTTTTCTGTTATAATTTCCATCAATATTTTCGAAGGTATAACTCTGGATATAATTTAAATTCACCGTGTCATCGATGCATTGTTGATGTATTTTTGTCCCGTTGACCATCACAGTGGGATTATAAATATAGGGAGAGGGGGAATGACAATTCTGTAAGGATGTCATTAATGGGAAGGTCGCGTTTAGTGTTTGTTCAGATGACGCGTTACTGATGAAACTATTATCACTGTGAACGCTAACGATGTCTGGTGAACGACTTTGGTATCGGTCCATTTTGTAACTTTTCTTTGAATATCATGAGTGCCGCCTCTGTGATTGGATTGAAAAATAAAATATATAATTTTAATAATTATTTACTTTTGTTAATACATCGATAGGACTGTTGGAGCAGAAACATCTGTACACATGGATGCATTTTTATTAATATCTTATCCGGATGCTTTACAGTACCGTTCGACAGTGGCGGTTCTAAACGTGCTAGGCCCATTTGAGTCCATCATATTTTCATAAAACAATGTTCTGTGAAATGCTGACGTTCGTGGAATGACCACATTGCTATTGTCAAAGAATATTCTATATTCTTTGCTATTATACAATCCGCATACTGACGTCATTTATGCATGACGTATTGCATTTGTTCCCATGGTTTACGCGAATAAACATATTTTTTATAGAGGGACACTTTTCAAAGCCAACTGTTTCAGATATCTGGCAGTAATCGTCAGTGAAATGACAAAGCGTCCTATACACAGGCGATAAAAAGAAAAACATGTAATACACACTATTCGGTGGCCCGACCATTAGGCTTAACAACCTGTACCGGTAGCGTACATAGCACAGAAAAATAGACAAAATAACGTGCAAATACATAAAACAACCTACCTTTTATTCAATTGGAAAGACGAAAATTGCAGTCCTAGAAGACTACAATTTTTCAAACTTAAGTTTGTAGAATGGATCCCATCAGGCACAATAATGTTAACATTTCCTCTTGTTTAGCTTAATCCATACAAAATCCAAACAAGTTTGTAACACCTCTTGGAATGGAGGGGAACCGTCACAGTGTACCTCTCACGGGAGGTTATTAGCCTATTAATAGTCTGGTCACGTACAGCCAATGAATAGGCCCCTATCGTCAGGTATGACTACTTATAATCCAAAATGTTTCCATGTGACAGAGAACACAATTTTACGACAGGTGCTTAAGGCGTTTTAATCTATCATAAATTTTTGTTTATGAAAACTTCCCCAAGCTACTACACTGAAAAATAAAATGACATTCCAATAATTCTTGCAGTCTAATTAGACAAGCTACCACCTTTGTTCTTGTTTTTTAGAGTATTTTTATAATAACTATTATTTGTAAAAATCATTTTACACTAAGCTCTGTTAATTGGCTGGAATGGAAATAAGAAGCTGTATGTTTCTCAATTAAAAATAATTCACGATGTCGTAATAAACAAAAGGCTTATGAAGATATGATAAGAGAAAGAAATGAATGTACAAATTAGCATCCCGGTAGAAAAGAAGTGAAAGTGACGAATCAAAGCTTCTGGTAGCTAAACAACCCACTTCCGAAAAACAATGTTAGGCTACGTATATTACTTTACGAAAAAGCCATTGAAGGCCAAGATGTTATTTATAACTCATAACATGTAATAGTCCTATTCTGTTTTCCTTTTTTTTTTATATATATATGCTCAATATGTTGTACTCGATTACTGTACCCTTCTCATAATGTTTTGTTGAAAGAGTAATATTTATCTTGTTTTGGAAGCTGATAGACTACTTGCGATAGACGTGTCTCTATATTAAATGATACATATAATTACGCAGTAAGTATAGGACTTATTACTAACAAGGTCAAATATTGTTAAAATACATGTAATATATCAACTGCGACTTATTTGTACAGGTGATAACTCACAGCAATTCCAATGTAGTTATTAACCCAGTTTTGCAGTCGGGTTATAGACACCGTTTTGTTAGACCAACATTTTATTAGGACGTTGTACTGTGCTGTAACAATAGATTCTTCTGTGGGATTTGCAATTGAGTTATATCCAATCAATCTACTTACTAAAAGTAATAAAAACAGTAAAATTATGCCGGATGATGATTAATGTTGAAATGAAAAGTCACTTAAGCAATCAACCATTAAATGACAAAAAGCGTTTTGTTTCATATTAAGTGAAGTAATAAATAGAAATCAAATTTATGATAATCCTTACATATGGGCCTAGGTCTACTTCAGAAGTAGAATCAATAACAGCCTTCTTCATTAATCAGTGTGTAGCAAAATTATCAAACGTAGGCCAAAACAGTGAGATTATATTTTATGAAGGTTACCGTACACTTTTTTTTTATAAGAATACATTTTATAAGAACACTGAGGCTGAAATTGCTTAAAAATAAGAACAAATTGAGGCTGAGGTAAAATTCATTAAATGAGGTTTCTATGGGGAAAAAAACAACAAATTAAGCTATGTCACATACAGTAAAGTATTATTACACTAATATTTAAAAGGTGATATCAACATTATATTTACTCCATTAATGACGTCATTAAATGACGTAATCTGAAGTTGCATCAGGGAACGACACAAAATACTCGTCTAAAATGGTGCTAAAATTTATAATCTCCCCCCCCCCCACTAAACCAGCCGTTCTCTTACAGTCCCCATATCTATCTGCCGACAAGGGGGGGGGGGAGCGTGAGGGTCACCGGTTGTACGGTACAGTGTAAAACAAGAACAAACTACATTTTGACCCTAAAATTGGCAAAAAAAGAAATGAGAACACTGAGGCAAAATTTTACTGGTTCTTATAAAAAAAAAAGTGTAGGCATTAGTTAGGCATATACTGTTTAATTGAATTATGCGTAGGCCCATAACCTCTAAACACAAAGTAGCACAAGATGAAAGGCCTACTATATGATGGTGTTCCTATAAGGTAGGCCTACCACTTGCAATACTTGATTCATACTTACCTGTGTGACATGTGATTGACACCAATGTCACGCTTTGAATTCCGTTACCCTGAAGATGATATATAAAAGTAATATATGCGTTGAACCGCTCGATTATTGTTTGGACATCAAAACCTATACGAACTATATCGATACATTTTATAAGAACCGACTGTCTGCGTACTGAAACCATACCATACTTAAACATCGGATGGGAAGCAATTACGGCGCTAAGAAGAAGGCTAAAGTGTTAATGAATAAGAAGATCAATAATGTTTATAAGCGGCTGAATAAGAACCCGGTCCATAAGAAGGCCATATCAATGCGTATCAATTGTTACATGCTCGAGTTTGTTGACTCAATCAAACGAAAAGGCCTGCAAATCGAGGTCAAAATTGAATGAAGTCGCGGTTGACATAGTAATATTGAAGTCTAAATATAAGTACGTTAGTTTTGATATTAATCAATACACTTTTTTAAATAAGAAAACTAAATTGTCCCAGGTTCAGTGTTCGTATTTTTTTGCCGATTTCAGGCTCAAAATGTCCTTATTTTGTTCTGACAGTAGCAACTTTTAATACAAGTTTCAAGATGAACTCTTATTCATGTGGTCAGCGCAATTGGTTGGTCGTTAACATCTTCAAAAGGCTCCACTTTTTCCAAATTTGAACCCCCCAAAAAAATCCTAGTTACGGGCCTCTTAAGTTTAGTAGTTTTGTGATAGTTCTTTTTATGTATCCTTAATGTTTTTCGTATATAATATTTTAAAATAGTTTTGTCTCATCTTGTTGCAATTTCGTATATAATATTTTAAAATATTTATATTTTTGTAAATACATTCACCTCAGCCTTTGGCTGCCGTTTGTATTTTGTTTACTTATACCTGAATAATAACTTATAAACGAAAGTTCACAGAATGGAACTAAAAATGAAACGTTGTATGTCTTTTTTGAAAAGAAAGATGAAAAGTTGATGCTGGTTCTGGTTGTGCAAATTTATAGGCCTGTGTCTTATACTTATAATCCTGTCTCTTATACACATCTAGATGTGTATAAGAGACAGATATACATGTGCGAGTCTATACAATAATTTCATTTGACGGTATTAAAATATGCCCAGACGCACATATTTCCTTAACCTATCTTTAATATTCTCGACATTTTACCCAGCTTGATTGTGTCGTATCTAAAAAACATCAAGATGTTTTCAAACTCGTGCATTGTGTGTCACGCAAACAGATCGTCTATAAGACCATAAATAGATAGGCAGACCTGTATAAATGATTTAGCTCTTATAACCAAATGACATATGTAAATATACATCTTGCTGTGATTTACCACGGAAGACATTTACCACAGAAGACATTCCCCTATTCTGTGTGTCTGATTGCAACATTTCAATCATATAACAATCCACTGACATAGGTATATACATTCATGGTCCTACCAACATAAATTAGTCCCTCGATGAAAAAACATACGACCCAATAATGTATTCAGTTTTGATTGGTCAGAATCAAATTCGAAAAATGTTGTTTTTCAGTTTTGGAGTACAGAGGCCTATAAAAATTCTCCTAACCTACTTCGTATTTAGAACTGAAGATCATGAACCTCCAAGTTTAGAATAAAACAACCCACCAAAAAAAAAATAAATAAATAAAAAAAATTCAATGTATTCAGTCAACGGGCCTACGGCTGTCGTTACAAATCCATTATACTCTTCCTGTAGATGATTATCTTTCAAGTCAGAGGTGTGATTTACTTTCTCTGGCACTGTCAATCATTATCAAGGCGTCGATAATGGTTTTCGACGAAGTACCATATCAAAAACTAAAACTACATATAAAGTAACAAATTTAGAGAATCCATTATGATCAAGCAATAGTAAATAAATATAGGCATAATAGTCTAATTGTAAAGTTTGGAGAATCATAACCGACGTGTAAGCCAAATTTATTCTTGATTCTTGATTATACTTTTACCTTTTTCATTTAACAAAAATACACTTCAAACGATTGATAATAAAACATGTATAATCCAACCTTGCCATCCTAAATTAAGCTCTGTCCCGATTATCACATTTTCTTTGACAAATAATTGTTGTATGCCCATATATAGTCATGATGTGCCTACATATGGTCATGATGTGATGTCATCATGACCATATTTAGGCATGTTACATAAAATTTGATAGTCTTTAGAATTTGTGGTGTTTTGTTCAAGTGAAGTTCTTGTGAAGCGAAAAATTCTTCAGTCATGCGAAAGAAGGTGAACAATGATGGTGTTGTTTGAATTTCACACCATCCGCGTGTACTAAAGACAGCGTCAACTGAACTGTTGAATCTTAAATGTTCCTTCTTTTAGAAGGTTCAAACGAGTTGTTAGAATGTAAGCATCTTATATTTTCATTTTAATTTTTGGTTAACGTTATTTTTTCTGAAAAAAACCCCCCAGAAAACAAAAAACGTTGTTATGTGTTTTTGTGCTCGCCAAACAATCGACACAAATGTGCTGAAATGTGTTAGCCATCATCTCATTAAGAGGCTATCATGAGGCTTAACTTTTTAACATTCCCAGTTAAGGACATTTAAACTACCTGTTTCAATATACGTCTGTACATCGAACTGTATGTCATGGAGTGGAGTTGAATAGCTTAGTGGTTAAGATGCTTGCCTAATCCCAGGCCCTGGGTTCAATTCCTGTGGCGACAGGAATTTTTCTTACAACCCACTCACATCACGTTATTTCATCTATTCAAGAGGGCCCCTGAATATCAGCCGACCTCCTAAGATACGCTAGAAGGTCACCTCTATAAATATGGTTAAAAAAAGTTCCCCAAAACAGTCTTCCACAACAGCAACAGCAAAATATTTACGGTACTTTACTTTATGAATGGCAGATGGCGTTTGAGGAACCGATCAATCTAAGTATTCATTGTCATCATTGTAGGCCTATATTTTTTAACCTTAAGTCAACCAACGAGTACACCGTGAGGAAAGTAGCCTGGCCTACGTGAATAATGTAACGAAATTGTATTTAAAGCCACAATACTGTCTGGAGTAGAACTCTCCAAAATGTAGGCTACAATTCGTTAGTGTTGGTAGATAGAAGGCATGGTTTTGTCAAACTATGGATTATATTCAAATGACGGTTAAATACCATGATAGGGTACTATTCGCTAATTTCATCACGAACTCTTAGAAACGCAAATTTTAAGAATTATGAAAAGCATTAAATTCCAATTTAATTAATATTTAAGCATTGTTTAATAGGTACGTAATTGGAATATTCAAATCCATGCGTTGATACCCACTGCTTCCAATTTTTTGATTAAATAAATACACCATGATAAAAACAAAATAGTTAAAACCAAATAAAACGAACATCTTTAAAATGTGAAATCATGATAGCAGTACGATCATCAGACGTCCTGCTTGAAAGTAGACCTAAGTAAAATAAACGTTTGTGGGCTTCATAAATAAACATGATCGTGATGATATTACCGTTAACCAACGAAGTAGACTATGCTCAGGCCTGCATCTGTAGAATTTAATACCGTACTTTTGGGCGTACTTTATTAACACAAATTTCACATTACAGGTACATAAAGTCCCACCCTCATCATGGTCAATATGTATCTTATCATCGTCGAGTTTTAAACAATATTAACAACACAGTGGGTAATGACTCAAACTGTTATAGGCCTATTCTCTCTGATCTTACCTTCAAATGAGGATAAACAACGAAGTAAACCGAAGTAGTTGAAGGTTCCCAGTATGATACCAAGATGAGTTAAACTACTGTTATATGCAAAGACGGTTATACAATATGTACCACCAGTATCACATCTCTATCCACTCACAGTGAATGAAGCTCAATTTCATCTTCGCGGATCGGGTCGAAACTGGAGCTTGTAGGGAACACTAAAGTGAACGCCGTTGGCAACCGCTAAGTAAAACAGACACAAGTTATTTGCATTGTTGATATCCATGCACTATACGTGTTAGTTCATATCGATTGTCAAAAAGGCTTATCTGAATTAGTGTTTCTATGCTTTTTAGAAATACAAGAATTAAAGTATATTTATTTAGTTGCATATGCAACAACATTCTCTAACAACTTCCACACAATATTGGTTCACGATAAATAATAATACAATACAAAAAGATGTGGAATTTGCAGTTCTTATAGTTGATTCTGTATCCAATGTTCAATGTCACATATCCATATCACACTAGATAATAATACGATCATAACTAGATCATACCTACATATGTATGATTCCATATTTTATTATTATATCCCACGATGCATGGTATGTATGAATACATTATGAAATTTATAATTATTATTGGGTAGCAGTCGCAGTATAAATTAACGACACATCCTTTTCTGATGGTCATCATAATATCGTTATTAATTACACAAGAGTGAAAATGCAATAACCATAAAAAAGAAGATAATATTGTATGATAATTGTATCGTAAATCTTGATTATATTGAAAAGGATATATCTGTTACATAACCAACTTGTACATTGATAACTAATCACTGCAAACTTTCTATTTGAAATCGTAATAAGCCACTCTATTTCTTAAACTGCTAATGACCATTATGCCATTAGTGAGCATTATTAACAATGAATGTTGCAATACTAAATTTAAACGTATAGAAATAAATATATGCATTTCACGGCCAGTGCAAAACCAAATAAAACATGTCCTTCAAATTCTATGCGACATTGCCATCCTCAGATACCTGATTTGCGATGCACAATCTTGAAAGCTTCTAAAAGCTTAATGTACTAAAACCCCAAGGGGTTAAGTGCATCTCGAATCTGGTAAAGTGTTTACTTGTTTACTTACCGTACTTATTTACTTATGTCTCAAGAAATACAGGCCAGGCACACCGTGGCCTGTAGTAAAATTTAATTCTTGGAAGACGGCGTAATTTCAATATTTTGTCCTGTAAGTGTCCTATGAGAACCGTTTCATAAGCTTCACTCTTTGTTGGGGGAAGGGGGGGGGGGGGGTCCTGCCGAAGGAAGATCATGATCTATGTGATAAGAAGTTTTGAATAGAAGAAAAATTGAGGGCGTTTTCCGCGCGAATCGCTTGAGTTTGATTAGTAAGTTGAAGGCCGGGGAAATCCCCACCAACACCACGAGTCAGATGAAGCTTTGAAACAAGTTCATGACGTTAGTAATTATTACAGAAAGGTTATTATTTGTATGTAAGTTGCTAAAGACTAGCAATGTCATTAGCACACAGTCGTAGATATAAAGCATGTCGTTTTAGGCCTAGGCTAGGCCTGTGTTTGATGATGATAGAATAGTGGGAGCACTTAGCGAAGTAGTATTCTCCCTCGATTGAGGCGGGCATCATATTCTGTCTGGCCTAGCCTCCTAGGCCTAGAGGAGAAGTTTAAAACAAGTGAATTTTCCCTTTCCTACCTTGTAGAGGCTTATTTGGATTTAAAGTTTTGAACCAAAAATGTTATACAAGTAATATATCAATATATTTTTTTATTATTTCATAAAGGAGTGTGTGCTACAACAATACAATACCAGCCCACCATACAAAAATGGCAGACAATCAAGCTACAAGGGATGGTGATGAGTATGTTAATTGTCAGCTAATTATTGAACAATTTCTTATACAGTAGTGTTTACACCGAATAAATCCAATTCCAACCAATAATGGTCACCATTATCAAATGTTTTGTTACCAGTTATCTTTGATTTGCCAATGGATAAATGATGATGTTATACCACACTCATATAAGGGCATGATAATGATGATATCACACCATAATGTGTATTCTGTAACAATTGTATTTGGCGATTTCCATTTAAAAAAAAAAATGTAACAGGTTGATACTTTCATGAAAAAAAAAAAAAAATCTGCATTTCATTCTTTTTTATATTACAGGGATGAAGACACAGAAAACACTTTGAAGCTGCTTGTAGGTAAGTACAGTACTTGAGAAAATGTCCAGCTGAGCATTGAACAATGGAGATTCTTATAACTTTAAGCTGCGAGTTGCAACACCTTAAATAATACTCCAGGGGCGGATTTTGGGGAGGTCAAAAAAAAAGGGGAAAAAAGAAAAAAAAAAGAAAGAAAAATGATAGCCAGAACGCCTCAAATATTATTTTCGGGCGTCTAGAACACAAACATTTCACAGGGGCATGCCTCCGGACCCCCTAGGAAAGTGTTGTCTTGATCGGCCCAACTTTCGGCCCCCCCCCCCTTTTTGGACATCTCTATTTCATTTATTTCACTTGTAATTTGCAACTTAACTTAACTACTACAAGTGCAGAGACCAAGGAGGCCGTAGGCCTGTAATTAAGGTCCCCGGACTAATCTAATGACCTAACTAATAACAATAAATTAAAAGGATTAAATAATCGAGAAAAAAAAAGAAAAGAAGCCAAGCCGGGAAGATTTCAACAGATTGAACATGAGATATGATTTTGTTAATCCTAGTTATCAATTATTATTATTGTCTATTATTATTATTATTATTAATATTATTATTATTATTATTATTATTATTATTATTATTATAGTTGTTAGTATTACTATTATTATTATTATTATTAGTATTATTAATATCATTGTTATTGTTAGTATTAGTATTGTTATTTATTATTATTATAATAATAATAATTATTATTATTATTATTATTATTATTATTATATTGCTATTATTATTATCATTACTGATATTACTATTACATATATGGATCTGCCCCTGTATTCCCTCTCCAGTATAGTGGAATTTACATAGATTACTGAATAAAATTGTATGAAAGACAGACACAGAATGCAAATAGTTGTGATATGTTGTTTCCACAGCAACTGATTGCCACATTGGTTACATGGACAAAGATGCAGAGAGGTGCAATGACTCCCTGGAAACGTTTGAGGAAATTCTACAGCATGCAAAGAATAATAAGGTATAGTGCATTGAAAGTAAATTTCATGTGTTTGAAGCAGGAAATAATACATAGAATTTATGTATTATTATGTAAGCTCTTATTGAATTATTTACTACCAATTAACAAATCAAGACAAAACATAAAAAACTTTAATAAAAATGTTAAATGTTCATTTAAAAGTACCACATAAGTTATCAAGGGAAAAACTGGTTTTTAATATGTTTAATGGGCTTAGGGAATGAAGTTGTTTCAGCTGTGGGAATATAATCCTGTTGTTAAACAGATTGGAAGGCTCAACCACAAAGCTAAATGTCCAATTCTGTTATATAGTTGCTTCTTTTTATTTTGAAAGGTGGACATGATATTACTTGGAGGAGATTTATTTCATGAAAATAAACCATCTCGCAAGTCATTGCATGGGCTTATGGCTCTGATTCGTCAGTACTGCATGGGAGATCAACCAATCCAGATAGAGTTTCTCAGTGACCAGTGCGTCAACTTCGCTGCTTCAAAGTATGTAAAATTGACGAGATGACATTTATATTCTATTTATATTTTATTGAACATATTCATTCATTCATTTCAATGATTTATTTCAAAATCAAATCAGCATACAGAATAAAGTACATTAATTAGAGTAACATTGTAATATAAACATATTATTTAAATAAGCAGTTTTAAAATAAATTTAATGCATTAAATATTTATACAGGATAACATATCAGGAGGGTGCAACAATCTGTTTTACAACCAAAATTACAGTATATAAAATCAATTTTAAATACTGTTGACAGTCAACATGGGAAGGGTATGGGACATCCCCTGCCTCAATCCTTTCTCTGTCTAATTTCAGATGTTTCCTTGTCCCATTTCTTAGTATTCATTCACACTCTAATTCCAGGAATCATTCCTCCCAATTATTCATTCACCTCATTCACCTTATCTAATCATTTTGAATCACAGTCTAGAGCAATGTCCTCACTTTATGTGACAAATAAATGTGATATGCCCATATTTGGGTATAATGTGACATCATCATGCCCATATATGGGCACATCACACAAATTTGTCACATGAAATTTGATAGTGTGGCTAGAGCTTTAGCATTTACATTTTCATGGTAATCTTTTGCTAGGTTTCCACATGTGAATTATGAAGACCAGAACTTGAACATATCTATACCTATCTTTTCCATACATGGTAACCATGATGACCCAGCTGGTGTAAGTATACCCCATCCTCAATTCTTGTAGCAGTACTATTTGTAATGTTTCTGCTGTTGCTGTTGCTAACTAAGGCATTAGGGAAGTGCACTATTTTGATATATACATATATCAGCATATATCAATTTTAAATAGTTTTGCATTATGTGGCCGTTTGCTGTCTTATGGGTTTTTCCCATTTGCTTTTTAAAATTTAATATTGTTTTGTTTATTTTTTTTATGTGAATAAATATACCAGAACAGTTGTTGGTTATTTGTTAATGTTTTTATGAATTATGAATAAGGAAATTATTATTTTACTTTCATAGGTCTAGTATTTTGTTAACACCATTCTGTTTTTTATTAGTTAGGTAATTTGTGTGTATTAGATATTCTAAGTGTAGCTGGTCTGGTCAACTACTTTGGCAAAGCACCATCACTGGAATCTGTTGAAATTTCACCAATACTTTTACAGAAAGGAAGAACAAAGCTTGCTTTGTATGGCCTAGGTAAACCTATTTCAAAGTTTCATACATTTTTATATAATTTATAAGAGCAGCAAAGCTCAGTCGGCTAAACTGGTTGAAGCCGTTGGTCCTGTGTTCAATATGGCCCATGTGCACGTTACAGAATGCAGTACACTCTTCAGAAAAGAGTAGGGGATTGTCTCCCTGTGTACTGGCCAATTCACCACCACATTCCTATTTATTTTGTTTTGTATTGCACCTACAGGCAGCATTCGTGATGAGAGGTTACATCGTATGTTTCGCGACAAGAAGGTGTCCATGCTCCGTCCGCGAGAGGACAAAGATTTATGGTTCAACGTACTTGTCTTCCATCAGAACAGGTTCAGTATTTTTAACTTTCTGGCAATTATTATATTAACAAGATTACAGGGATCAGAGATGGCACGTTGCAGGAAAATTGAGGATGGTTTTGTGATGATGATGTGAAAAACATAGCATGAACTCTTGAATGGTAGCATTCATCAGTCAAATTGTGTGATGCAAACCATTTTGGAAAGTTACAACATTTATGACAATGATTTGACCATGGTACTGTGATAAGACAATATTTAGGCCTAGTGTAAAGATATTTTCCCATATGTTTTATAAATTTATGGTTTTATATACAGGTACTTCAATTCATAAATAATTGTGGAATTATTTCATCATCAGGTCAAAACATGGGGAGACAAACTATATACCCGAGCAGTTTCTTGACAACTTCCTTGACCTGGTCATCTGGGGTCATGAACATGAGTGCAAGATTGATCCATGCTGGAATCCAGAACGCAAGTTCTTCGTCAGTCAACCGGGAAGCTCAATAGCGACATCTCTAAGTGAAGGAGAATCCAAAGAGAAGTAAAGATGCCATTTAATTATGACACATGCATTTATAATTTAAAAAAAATGTATTTAATTCATTTATGTATGGGACTTCTACTTTGTGCTCTACAAGATTTCATTGCTATTAAAAGTATTTCTTTACATTTTCAGACATGTTTGCCTACTTGAGATTCGAGATAAAGCCATGAAGTGTACAAAAATTAAACTTGAAACTGTCCGTCAATTTTACCTGGAAGAAATATGCCTTAGCCAGACAAGTCTTGATCCTGCAGATAATGCAGACAAATTAAAAGCCTATTGCGAAGAAAGGGTTCGTATACAGTCCTTACATCTTATTCAAGATTATACCATCATAGACAGTACCGTATCAAAGAGGCTTGTTCAGGGCCTTACTGAAGGAAAATCGTTGCCCACTTTGGCATATTTGAAATTTTAAAGGAGTATTTGATGAGTGAAAGATCATAGCTGTTACGCCACTGATTGTGGATAATACGGGTAGCTGTATGTTTAACTCTTCAGACCTCCTTAGTGGTGGTAGAGAGTGGTTAAGAAGTCCAGTGGTGCCATAGATTACTAGGACCCTGGAAATAACAGTCATCCCACAATTGTTGATGGATTGATGACAGAGTTGGTGGGCATATTTTTTCCTTCTGGTGTAAATATTTGGTTTTTCTTTTTTAGGTTGAAGCACTAATAGACAGAGCAGCTGATGAGCACACTGGCCACCCTAAACAACCCAAGAAACCATTAATTCGACTTAAGGTACTGTACAGTTAAATATTGTCTTAAATAATCTTTGCTGTCTTATGATTTTTATTACTTCAAGATCCACTTAAAATTTGATTGGATTTATTCGGTGTAAACACCAAGGATAGCCCACGAAAGTCTAGAAGAAGACTTATTTCCAGTGGGGTCCTTCTGGTGGTGATTTGACAGTACACCGGGAGACAATCCCCTACTCTTTTCCGAAGAGTACTGGGTTCTTTAACCTGCACATGGGCCATAAATGCACACGGGACCAACAGCTTAAAAGTCTCATCTGAAAGATGGTGCGCTATTGTAACTTGTATTTCAGCCCTCTAACTGAAACACAAGGAGAGGCAGCGGTGAGAATTGATCCGGGGACCTAGAGATCTCTACGGTTGAGCGCACACACAGTGGCTACCACCTCTCAAAAAAATAAAAATAGTATGACAGTTACAGTGTATATCCGGCTTGTTCCTGCTTCTTGGGCCAAGACCCCAGTTCAAACCTGGCCAACATCAGGTTTTAAATGGAGTCGCTTGGCTCCTCGAATAACCCTCATATTGAGAGTTAGGCGAGTTGAGGACAATGATTGTATCCGCATGTGTCCATTTATATGTTGTAGTTAAGTCAAGTGGCGCTGCACTGCGGCTGACAAAGGTCCCAGGGGCCCAGCCTGAATTTCAGATTTTCATTTAGAATGAAGACCAATAAAGAATGATCAATATAATTATTGTTGTTATTAATATTGAAACACATGGATACTATAGATAAACTCAACCAAATTATCACCCAAAAAAAAAATATATATATATAATTAGACATGTTTATTCGCTGTTAGATTGATTACAGTGGTGGTTATGAAGTTATTAACATTACGAGATTTGGGCAGAAATATGTTGAGCGAGTTGCCAACCCAAAGGACATACTGGCATTCCACAGAAGGAAAATGCAACTTAACACGATGGGTAAGCAGCAAGTTTACTTTTACACTCCATCTTCTCAGCTACAATGATGTGTATGGTATTTGCATGCCTAAAATCACAATGCTTATACAGTATTGTAAATCTTAAAGCCCTGTCCAGACTACCTAATTTTCTTCGACAAAACCCTGATGTATACCCGTATATAGTCATGATGTGCCTAATGGTCATGATGTGCCCATATATAGTCATGATGTGCCTATATATGGTCATGATGTGCCCATATATAGTCATGATGTGCCTATATATGGTCATGATGTGCCCATATATAGTCATGATGTGCCTATATATGGTCATAATGTGATGTCATCATAACCATATTTAAGCATGACACACATTTTTGTCAAACAAAATTTGATAGTCGGGACAGATCTTTATAAACAACATGTAAAATAAGAATGTTCTGTCCACACTGTTTAGTTTGATTTACCATTGATTTCTTTTTAGGTAAAGTTACTAAAGCAGAATTAGATAAGTTTCTAAAGCCAGAGGGTTTGGACACATCAAGAGTCGAAGATCTTGTTAAAAAATACTTTCAAGATGCAGATGAGGTAATTGTACTTTCCATTAAAAATATTAGTTACTATAAAATTTACCTGTGCTAATTCTTATTACTAGGCTAAATTGAATGGTCACCCATTATGAACATTAAAAAATATAATAAATTACACTTTCTAAATTGTTTTCTTTAATTTCCACATAGAAAAATCAACTGTCTATATTGTCTGAGAAAGGATTAGGCAAAGCTGTCCAGGAATTTGTGGACAAAGAGGAGAAAGAAGCAATACCGGAGCTGGTGGGCTATCAATTAGAGAAGACTCAAGGATACCTCCGTAAACGTCAAACTAATGAAGAGTCCATAGAAGATGAGGTAGCAAATGCATTTTTTTTATTGCAGCTCCTTAAAGCTTCATTGAAGAAAATCTTGAATCTTTCTATTTGCAACCAATTGGTAGTAGACTAACCAATCCGATATGTTTAAACAATTCCTCTTGTATTAATAATTTGTTGGTTTCTTTAAAGATACAACATTTTAAGACAGAAAGACAAAAGATGTCCAAAGAAGAAGTTTTAGAAGAAGTTAGTCAGGTAAGCGGAACCCATTGTAATTGTTATCATTTTTTAAAAATAGTTGTGTTGATCTGTTGGTGCAGTGTGGCTGTGTGTATCGTTGTACTAGTAATGATGATTGATTTATCAGTTTCAGCAATTTTTAGCTCTAATGAAGAGCTCTAGAAACACTTGGCTCATTGAGTAATAGATCTTTTTTAGCTCTACTGCCCTCATTAGGCTGATTGATTAATAGTTGATCTCTTTCAACTCTACTGCCTTCATTGGAGCTTCCAAGATTACGAGAACTTGTTATATATACTGTAAAAGTTGATGTTATTGCTAAATTGAAATTATTGATCTGTCATTTAAAAAAAACTCTTAGTTTGTACTTTTATTTCGCAGGTCATGAAGAAGGTGCAAAATGATAGAGCAGCCAGAGGTGAAGAGTTACAAGGATTCAGTGATGAAAACTCGGGTTCAGAAAGTGAAAAAGTCAGCAAACGAGGAAGAGGCAGGGGTAGGGGTGCAAGGGGTGGTCGAGCATCACGGGGAGGACGAGGTGCACGTGCGTCAACATCAACTCGTGGGTCGTCTAGGGGTCGTGGACAAAAAGGTGTTGTGTCATCTGGCGGATCAGTCCTTGATGGTATGTCAATAATTCTCTGAATTAGATTTTTTCATAATCATTACACATAAATATAGAAGTTAACATTGCCATATTTGGTATTCTTTGCCTACAGCATTTAATGCCTCAAAAACCAAGGTTCGAGCCGGAACTATTCAATTTGAGGTACAGTATGCCAATATGGCAGTTTATTGTTTGAAAATTTGGTAAAGAAAAAAGACATCACATCTGTTATATTATCATACACAGAACCCATTACAGGCCCGTAGCCAGACTTCCAAGGGTGGGGGTGGGTCTTTTTTTAGCCAAAGGTGACCTTTTTATACGGGTGCCTCCGCGACCCAATGTGTACCGTAGGCACATGCTCTGTGGCATGTGCTGCTGTCTATGGCATGTGCTGCTGGGGGGGGGGGGGGTTTGGGGGCATCCTCACCCAGAAAATTTTTTAATCTAGAGGCTGTGAATGATGGTGTTTTTAGCATATAAAAGTTAAGGCTGACACCCTTGCATATGCTGAATATAATTATCATGATTCAAAGGTGTATACACAGGACGAGGTGATATTTTGACCATGATTCGCTGTAGAATCAAGATAGGCAAGAACATTCGACTGAACTAAAAGTTAATATCGGTGTCACTGCATGAGTCAACAAGGGTATGAGATGAATAAAAGGCATAATTAGGTGATGTCTTTGGCATTAAATCTACTCATTGAGTATGCTCGTCAGCTCATTTGGCCTGAGATAGATCCACAGGCCACAGGCTATAGGTCTACCAGCTCTGTGAGAAAAATATTTGACCTGGAAAAGGGTGACCCCAGCCGAGGGGGGGGGGGGTCGTCCGACCCCCCCTCTGGCTACGGGCCTGCATTGAATCAGCAATGTAGTTAGGGCTATTCTCAATATGTATAGATCAGTCAGCTATACTGGTGGTAGTATTATGTATGCCTTGAAACATGGGGTCTCTGGGTCTGCCCATCATTTCATTTGTGCCTCAGCTGAAGGGCTGATAGTGCTAACCAATCACAAAAGATATACAGTATAACGGGCATACACAATTGTGCTATAGATGATTTATTAGCTTCATTGAGGCTGGTTCACCCTCCCCCACTACTACCCCTCCCCACTACTACTGTACATTAAACTCAACATACATGCACATCCAGTATACAGTATATGTTTTCCAAAAACTGAAAGGTCCACTGATAATCTCAGATAAGAAAGTATAATACTGTACATACATAGTGCAAGTATTGAAATGCACGCCATGGTGCACAATGATATAATTAATATTGAAATATTGAATCCCAACTTGATGGCGTGTATTTCAATGCTTGGAGTATGTATTGTACTTTCTTACCAGTATATATAGTATATATCGCATTTTATCCCAATAAAATGGTACTGTACTTTTATCTTTATAGTGTTTTTTATTCATACAATTATTAACTTTGTATTCCAATCTTTCTAGGACTCTGGTTCTGAAGAGGAAACAAGGTTATCAGCAAGGAAAGGAAGGTGAATACACTATTGGTCTTTTTAAATGAAAGAATATCATACAATTATGCACTAGAGGTATATGTTCAAATTTTCTTGTGATTCTGTCTTAATTACAGAGCTAATAATAGAGAGGTGCCTATATTAATCAGTGATTCAGAGGTAAGTAATGCAGTTTCATAGACCATATATAGTACAGCCTGCCCTCACTCAGTACTATATATGATTTCTTTAGTTTACATAATGCATGGTAAGACTGTCATCTTTCTAGAGTATTAGAATGTAGTGAGAATGTAAACATCCTCAGTTGTCCAACCATTGATTGGTGATAGCATGCTCTGCCACATCAATCCCAGAACCAACTTCAACACTATCAGCAATAGATCTTTCACATTTGCAGCTACCACTCTCTGGGAGCTCTGCACCATTACATCTTAAGTAATCTTCTACAATATCGACTTTCAAAGCTAACATCAAAACATTATTTTTTAAGGAAAAAGCGCATTTGATTTTAACATTGTTTTATAATTTGAAGACATTGCCTACTGACCATTACAGGTATAGGGTGAGATGTTCTGGATATGTTGAAAGAATGGACGAAGGTATAAGGGAGAATGTTGTTCATGGGCAGCATAGAAGGGGTAAAAATGTACACCTCACTTTAGCACAGGATAGTGTTGAATAGAAGTATGCCATCAAATAACTGTGCATAATCCATGCATGCAAGCATAAATATATGATAATGATGATGTAAAACATTAATTTTCTTACTGTAGTAAAATTTGTTTACTATATGCAGCCTTGTTATAAATTCATTTTCTTGCTTATTGTTTCAGGATGACGATGATCACTTTTCAATGCAACGTACAACAAAGAAACGCAAGCGATGAAAGCAATTCTAAAAATGCATGTACATACTGCCCTCCTACTATGATAAGCTGTTCTACAGTACGATGAGATTGCAACATTTAACATATAATTGATGATTAATGAACCCTTGATGTGAATATGCCAAATGTAATGCTTGTGTTGCCCTCGAGCTATGGGAAGATATTCATGAAACTATATGATATACTGCACAATTCTGCAACTCGTGTTCATATATTCATGACCAATAAATCATCCCTTGAAGTATACATGAAGTTTTTAGATCAAGTCATGACTATGCTGCCCTCAATCTAGCTTACTATGCCAATCTGTGCATGATGGCATGTATAGCATTGGACTTGCTCCAAGTTTAATTTTTTCCCATATTACAGCGCCACCAGCAAGCAGTGACCAGAAATAACAAGGCTTAGCTAGTTGGTGGCATTGTTTGGGCTGTTTGGGCTGAAGTACAAGAAATAACAGCGTGGAGCCTAGGCTAGTACAATGTAAATAATAGTAGGCAACTACTATTCTAGGAAAGATGAAAATTAGTATTTCTGTATAGGAACAAGCTCTGTACTAACTGTGACTTTTGTAATGGAGAATGGATTACAGTACTAGCAAGAGGTTAGTTCCTAGATTTGGAAATTGTGCCGATTTCTGGGAGACTTGTGGAGAAAATGCTTTATCATATTTTATAGAGTACTACAGTGTTACGTCATGATACCACTTGATATTACTCCGTTGCTATTGGTGACACAATGCGTTCAACCGGATGCTATTTTCTTCACTGACAAACCATTGATCCCAATAATTATTAAGATGTTGTATATTTGTAAAATATAATGCGAGCTTTTTTGTTTTTAGTACATCTGTATGAGGTTGAAAAATTCTACTAATTATTACAATGCTTACAACATGGTAGTGTTTATATACGGTATATAAATAAACATTCTAGAAAATCGATGAGATTGGTTAGTTGATTGAAATGTTTTTATTATTTTCAAAATAATAATTTTAACAACAATCACACATTGATACACAAATTATAAAAGGTGTTTAAACCTGAAATTCCTCATTTTTACATTTCCAAAATTAATCTTTATAGTGTGGCTCTTGAGATGCACTCATTGCTCCCCAAAGGAGACATAGGGTTGTACACTACACTACACTAAACATATAATTTACTAGTCTCTAACATCTATATACTGTAATAACTTCAGAAGTTTGTAAATTTTACACTTTGCAATCCTAGGTTGAAGACAACTAGACCTATCCACTGATCTCTCTTATAATAGCTGGATTGCTCATCGGCCAATCATTGTAGAGAAAAAAGTGAAGCCACCGACACCATATACAAGAGTCAAAGTGACGTACCAGTAGACAAGTTTCTTTTAGCATTTGTTTAAATTATGATTGAAAATATCACGTCTTGCAATACTTTTTAATAATAAATTTAAACAAAGAAATTGTTCATATCCTCTAACCACCCAATGCGCCTTTTACTGCGGTTTTCAAAAGCGCTAGCGAACATTGCGTTGTTGATGGTTCTATTGTTTTGCTTTGTGATGACGTTTTTGTGATGTTTCAGGCTCCCCTACATGGAGCCGTTGGCTTCACTAAAACAGGCCAATGAACAATCCAGCTATTATAGTAAAGATCAGTAGACCTATCTAGTTAGGCTACTTCCAGGTGGTCCTCATGTATAAGTTTACTACATCTTGTTTAATTTATGTAATGTTTTTTCTTGGGAAATCTTTGGTCGATATCACACACAGTTTTATGCCCTTTCTAATCCAATATTTTTGAAATAAAATAAAAGTACAAAAAGGAAAAATCTTTAAGGGTTGTTTTACATTTTATATAGCACTTAACACTGAAACCAGGTACTGGTGAATGAACAGCTTGGGATAAACCTCCCCACCCCCCCCCCCCCCCCCAGCTTTAGGTTGAAAGCCTGAGCTACAACTGTAACTACTATTTAAACTAGTATTATTACATTACCTGGAACATCATAATAGATGTTGTATAACCTAGTAAGTAAGTAGTTTCAATAATAATGAACTGCCTCAATTTATCACTTAAACTCAGTGGCGGACCGTCAAGTCAAGCAAGGTATGCAGTGCATACCCTGGCTAAAACAAATTTTTTAAAAAATATAGTAGTACAGTTTCTCTGTTTTATTTAGCATTCTTAGTCAAAATCTTCTATATAAACCTTTATTTTTTTTAGTGGATTGCTACACTTCATTGCAATAGCAGTTTTTCAATGTTTGGCCTACTTTAGTATCTAGGATAAATCACAGCCGGGCCTATCACGTTGTACTCTCAGCTGCTTAGAATTTCCGCATGGCTGGTTTTCAACATATCAGCCAATCACGTCTTCAGTGAGTCAATAGGAGTCAGAGCATACCCTGCAACGCTTAAATTTGCTATTGCGACAACCGTGTGATGGCGTCAGAATAGGCAATTTAACACTGGAATGGATGAAGTGCTTCAACGAGTATGTGCGCATGCTCTTCTCGCAAATCAGGACCTCCACTGCCGATCGGTTATTCTATCTACAGGCCTAATCTCAATGATTAAAGTTTAAATAAATCTGCATACATATGACCGTTATAGAAGAAATTTTGAATTATGATTACTGTATTTGAATTGAAATTTGTTAAAATACAGGAATTGGAATTCTTTTGAAGAAAAGATACAATCATGCCGGTATTAAAAATAACATACCGGTACATTTGTATTTTGACTGAAGAATGCAATCTGACTGTACAGTAGTAGGCTTACAAACATTTCCTACTAGCAGGCCCTAGCATCAGTGGCGTAGGGGTCTTGAAATGGAAGGGAGCTGATGGGATGTGAAGGTGGGGGATTGGTGATTAGGCGAGGGGGATAACTCTCAAAATAAGGTGATTTGAGGGGATTTTTAACTACTTGAGCATGTTTTGTGGGCGGGGTGCGACTGAGAGATGGGCGAGTATTTTTTTTTTCGTTGGGGGGGGGGGCATGCGCGTCCCTCGCACATCCTAGATATGCCAATACCTAGCATACCCTGCAATTTACC
>NW_022701900.1:134117-235507 GCF_011630105.1 Anneissia japonica | reverse complement strand
AGCATCAGTGGCGTAGGGGTCTTGAAATGGAAGGGAGCTGATGGGATGTGAAGGTGGGGGATTGGTGATTAGGCGAGGGGGATAACTCGCAAAATAAGGTGATTTGAGGGGATTTTTAACTACTTGAGCATGATTTGTGGGTGGGGTGCGACTGGGAGATGGGCCAGTATTTTTTTTTTTTTTTTTGGGGGGGGCATGCGCGTCCCTCGCACATCCTAGATATGCCAATACCTAGCATACACTGCAATTTACCCTACGGTCCGCCACTGCTTAAACTATCTTTTAGACTTTTATTATATATACAAAACAAGTACAGTGACATAGACAATCTATTCAAATACAATAGTGTTTTTTTTATATTGATTTATGCCTATATCAGTTAATTTGCATGAGTTCAATATAAAAATGCTCCTTTATCAAATTGGAACACATTAAATATTAACAGTTCTACAATTTATTTATGTTCCATTAATAACTATTCCATAATTAAGTACAAAAATATATTCTATTATATTTTTTATCGAAATACATTTTCATTTGGAAAATACTGGAAACAAAATGTTCATTTATAAATTTTTCAGAAACAAATTGATACTGTTGATCTCTGTTAATATGACCCAGTTAATTATGTCTTTAAACTTTGTTCAAAAACATGATTAAAACAGAAATGCAATGATATATATACACACAATTTTAATAAATAAATGAAAGTCCAACTTGATTTCTATTACTTCATGCAAATATAAACACTGCCTGTTTATTGGAATTAACACTTTAAATTTGCATATCTGTGTTCATTTGCATCAGTAAAAATCAACATACAGTATCTAAAGTATATACGTATTGTACAGTAACGTATAAAGAAATGAAGTCAATAAGTATTGGCTCCATCACCAAAAGTTGGTCTTGTATAACATCCAGGGCAGAATAATGAAGGCAATGTGACATTTTAATAAATTTGTATAATACATGTACAATATAAAAGAGCACTTGGGTATTAAGCTACTTTTGCATAATTGAAATAATGTAATCATGTTTTTGAACATACCAATCAATGGTATAATCAAAAGTGGCACAAAAGCTAATTAAATTAATAAAACTCTAAATTATAAAAAGAGTTGATTGATTAGAACTTGCTCCACAAAATCAAAAACAAGTTCTTGCTATGGCAGTACTATCAATAACAACAGGAATGGAAAGTTTTGCGGTTTTAAATGTTTCTAATTATGTTTATGTAATCATTAATTTGGCAATTTCAACAACCATGAAGAACAGCATTCATTTGTCAATGACAGTCATGTTTTACCATGAATGACAAATTTATTAATTATTTAATTATTAAATAAATAATTCTATAAGTTTTTTTTATTTTATAATAACAGGAAAATTTATAAAGCGCAATCCTTTAATCAATTTAAAAGTTTATTTATCATGCTTATATATTAAACAGATGACACTAATTTCCTTCTTTGTACAATTTCTTGTTGTCGTTTGTATTCATTGAATTCTTCCTTCAGTCTAGCAAACCACTGTTCTTCCTTCATACTGTCATTTGGTGATTCAATAACCAAGTTGTTGGGAAAGTGAACTAGTGGTTTCTCATTAATCCTTCCTTGTCTTGACCCAACATGCACTTCATACCTACGCTCTTGTGAAATGTCTGTGAAACCTCTAAAGGGATCTTCGTACGTACTGAAGGTATCGATAACCCGTAGAGGCTCATCAAACGTGCTATCCGAGGAACTGTTAGGCACATACACTCTGTTGCTCAGTACACTATCATTGCGGCCACGTATGGAAACGCTTTCAGATGTATTCCGACTACTGTACCCACTACTGCCCTGACTGTACGGGGAGAGCGGACCAGCTGAATTTGATGGCCTAGGACTGACATTGTTGATAGAGGGTGCCATGCTTCCTACACCACTTGTCGATGAAGACACACCACTGTAGTTTGGTGATACCTCCAAATTGTCATTGTTGTCCACTGAATGTTGGCTATATGGTAGGCTTATCACTGGCAGTCTTTCAGCATAGGATAGCTTATACCTCGATGGCAGACTGAAGTCTGAAAGAGGAAATATGTAATTTTAATTATTGTATTATCATTCAACAATCATAACCATTTAATAAACTCACTTACAACATTGTTGGGTATTATAAACTTACCTTGACTTTCTCTTTTATAACTCCTTTCATTAAGTGATCCATATGCCCTCGGATTTATTGTAGATCTACTATTCATGTAAGACAATCTATCATGGTTCAAATCCCTTGCACTCCTTCTTGACAGATCTCCAACTGACCGAACTTTCCTTCTGTCTAGTGAATAATGATTGTCTGATTGTGATAAACGTGGTACATCAATCTCTTGAGTCCTTCGCCTCCTCTTTAAACATGGTGCAGTCCTTTTGTACTCATCGTTTCTACACATTATTTGCCTGGAATGTTCCATTACTGGTTCTGAAGGGGTAATAATTTTCTGGTGATGGATATCAGCAGATATTTTCTGTGATGAAGGTGGGTCAATAGAAGATTCACGAATCAAACTGGAATTACTCAAAGTCCTCCGACGAGGAACTTTTTGTTCTCGCCGATAAAATTCTGAAGAAACTGGGGATGCAATCCTCTCTCTTCGAATATAATTAGTACTGTTATCTCCACGTAAAACAAACAATCCTGTTGATTGGTTATTTGGATAGCTACGCGCTCTTTGGTTTGAAAAATCTCTGTTACCAGAGTACTGTTTTTTTCTTTGGGCGTTTAGCATAGAAAATTCTCTCATAGTCATAGTATGGTCCTCTACACCAGAATGTATATTTAAATTTTCATCCCTCCTTACATTGTAACTGTCTTTTTGAGGAATGTAGCGTGTACGATCATCCTTTAATCTACCGGAACTACTTTCTAGATAATCCAAACGTGTTGCAGACAAACGTACAGTGCTTACATTTTCTGATGCAAAACTTGACTGAGTAATATCATTTAATGGACTACTTGTTGTGAATACATAGCCATGTTTATTATTAGCACCGGTGGGGATTCTTACAGAGGATTGCGATTGTTCAATATTTCGGCCAATAGCCTGCTGCAATGGCCTTGAGTGACCATATGAGAACTGCGGAGGTGGAACAATTACTTCATCGTCAATACTGACTTCCAATGCATATTCACCTATATATAAACAAATAAATTCAATTAGCAATTATATAAAATGGCTTAATGTGAGCTTAAGTACCTTACTATAGTTTTTTCTACTTACTTGTACCAAGTACCTCATCTGGTCTAGATGACAGCATTGTCCGATTCCAATTGTTTCCACCTTGAAACTCCTCTCCCCTATCCGCACCCTCTAGCACCCTCTCTGGTACACTATGATCTACAACCGATGGCTCCGAAGTCACTTCAAAAAGCAGAGACCGTGGAGACTTTCGAATAAGTTTATTTTTGGGCCTTGATTTCTGAAGAACACGCTGTTTTAAACCATTATGTGGAGTGTCATGATTTTTAGTTTTTGAAGGATTTATTTTGACAGGACTAAATTTAGCTTTCAAACTCGAGTAACTTTCCTTAAAGGGTAGAGTAAAGGAGGGCGCCGGCCTGCAAATAAAAAGAGATTTGCAATGGTAATTGATCATTAGTGATTGTTAAAGACTGCTAAAAAAAAGTCAGCAAAAGTGCAATGACTAAATGTTGTAAGTTACACTCTTTGTAGAAAAAATATTGAAAACCGTCAAAAAATCCAATTTAAACATTAAATTGCACATTAGTGTCAAATAAGTTATCAACGTCTAATGAGACAGGTCATCATCAAATTTTCTTTGGACAAAAACTTTTGTATGCCCATATATAGTCATAATGTGCCTATATATGGTCATGATGACATCACATACAGTATATACATGTCACATGCTTTTTTATAATAAAAATTTGATAGTGTGGACAGGATTTAAGATCCCATTCAAAAAATGATAGGAATGGTATTATCAATGTATCAGTATATTAACTGGATATGCACAACAGTATTTAAGTAAGATACTTTGTTTTATATTAAATATACATGGGTTACACATTTTGAAGATGACTAGGGTGAATACGAAAGTGCTATTCCCAATGGAATGGAAAATGCAATGATATGGATGTGTATAATTCCTCCGTATCACACAGGGGTGGTGCCAGGATGTCCCCAACGAAGGAGGAAATTCCCCAGACAATAGCAAAAACTAATGTTTCGAAAGTGGTCTAGGGGGCTCCCCAGCGAATTGTGGTTTTCTCCACGATGGGAAGGGGAGGGGGACCACCCCTGCATCACACACTATTGTATCTCACTACTTATAATAGTTGTCACCCTTGGTATCACATGTTGCATTATTATGCAGTAGTACTATTAATTCCCCGGGAAAGGGTTTATTTGCATAGCATAATTTTTCTATCCTATTAAATATCTGCCTCTATTAATTAATACAGGAGAAATATAGAGCAGTGTTATTGGATAGATATTATCACATGATAGTTATACCAGTTTGGTTACAAGTTCAAACTAAAAAGTGGTTAATAAAGAAAAGTAAAAGTTCCATGTTATTAGAGAAAAGGTAACTACAAAGCACATCAAAGGAATAAGGTAGAAGTAAAGTTAGGACAAGACAATCAGAAGACATTTAAGCCCTATGTAATTCTAAATAAATCTCCTTTCAAAATAGAGATAATGAATTTGAAAACATCAACATTTTTAAAAGTAGATGATTAAAAACAAACTGAAATGTAGATTTACAAAAAGAAAAATAAGGAGTGGGGGATAAAATATATATTTTATTACAATGCAATGACTACATGCTATTGGTTTGTATTTTGTATGCCTATATAAAGAATATTTTCATTTTTAAGGTTACTTAATATTATTTATCAAGAATGTGTGTCCTATCAAGAACATCATGTTACACACTATGTCAAAATGTCATAGACCTAGCATGCAGACAATGAAAATGTGATAATACGCAAACATTTGACATCAACTATCATTGGGCTTGTGAATGCAACTAGATCAAATTAATTAAAATCAATAACAACTATAAAAGTGCTAGGTCCTTAATAAATCTACTGTACTTTGAGGATGATGTAATGTGTCTTGGAATTAAAAAAAAAAATTAAATTAAAAAATTTAATCATATAAATATAGAACTTATTAATTTCTAACAGAACTGACAGCAAAAATGCAAATCATATACACCGAACAATTAATAAAGGTTAACAAAAATCACCAATTAATAAACACTTCAAAAATGTTAGCCAATGAAAATGAAATTGTATATTAATAAATAATTATTGTTTGTTGTTGGGTTAATGCATATTGGACATATATGGTTAATACAAGATTACAGCTGTGATGTTAGTGCTTCAAAATATTAGTGCTTTGAACTGGTTATATCTGACAGAACACACATGTAGTCATGCTCCCCTTAAAAAAACTTGAAAACCATGATTAGTCTATCAGATATATCCAGCCAATCATGTCGCTGGTTATAAAGAGGGTATTAACCAATCACAACATGGGCAGGCATACTACACTTACGTTGCTGGTGACCTATGAACTTGTTGTACATAAGATGGAAGACCTGTAAGACATATGCGTGACGTAAGCACTTCAGCAAGGAGACTAAAGCCTAGCGACAAACTACTGTAATGATTATCATAGATATTTTCTTAGCAACCATACACTATATACACTAAATATAAGCGTCACAAAATATACATTAGTTGCCAGGTTATGTATAATTTTTACAAAATTTCTGTACAAAAAAATTATCAATCACAGTTAGTAATGATTTATAATATTTAATGTGATTAAATATATAAATTAAAATCGATAAACACTTCTTTCAAATCACATAAGTACTACTAAAGTATATAAGTTATTATATAAATAAGAATATAAGACAATCTTCTATAATTGACTATATATCTTGATATAATTTAAAGTTTATTTTGGGATCAGTGTGAAAACCATTGGCGCAGATTATGAGAGAGACAGGAACATGATCTCATTTTAAAAATGTAATATCCCTACATATTACGTTCTGCCAAAAGCTCTCAATGAATCTGCACCCTTGGTCAGAACCAATATATCATCATGCTATTAAAAAAGAAGTCTAATATAGTATAGTAAGATAATACCAGACCTATAGCTGGTTATGTGCACACACCTCTACAAAATGTATGTGAGCCTACTGCATTTTTCGAATACATACTGAAATCCTCATGCAAGGAAAAGCAAAGCAAGTCAGCCTTTATTTTTAAATTTTTCACTGGGCTTTTTATGTATAAGCCTAAGAAAAGTCTTAATTTAAACATCATTTGCATATTGTACCTCTGTAAATGCAAATAATCAAGAAATATTTACATACCTATTTAATATGCAAACAATGATAAAACTAATTTCCAATTTTTTATGTGGAATAAAAATTTAATAATATGCAATAATATTTTGCATATTTTTCACAAATGTGTTTATGAATGTAATAACGTTAATTAAAGTTAACGCTTGATAACATCTACATGAAAACAATACTAACAACATGTTATTAGCAGACAGATGTTTACAATGACATAATTAGATGAAGATACAGCTATGTAAACATGTTGATGACTAACTGATTTAACGATGCCCACTAACATACTACAGTAATCAGCGAATGGTGAGACATTTGTTACTGTTCTCTCAGAGAAATTATCTTAAAAATCTACCATACTAGTAGTTAGGATAAATGCACAGTACAATAGATTTACCACAAAAATATAACAATGCTAAAAACATGTGAATCAAACAGCACCGCACAAGCACCAAATCAAATTTCCAAAAATCTTTTGGGATCCTGATGGAATCAAATTTTTGAATAAAACATTCCCAGAGTGAAGAGACTAATACAAAAAATCAAATTAAAAAATGCTTTGATAAAAATAACACCAACTTCTAATTCCTAAAGATGTATAGTAACCCAGTTCAACAGGACGTCCATGAGTAGATGTTAACATACCTAGAATTTCTTGGAGTGCTCTCTTTTTCTGCCTTCGTCGACGGACGATGATGATCGCTATAATCATCAGTACAAGAGCAATTATGAGGAAGACCAAACCAGATATGATGCCTGCCAGGACTGATCCCTCTAATCCACCACCATCCTCTGTGATCACATATGCAGAAATATCTGAAGGAATTAGAAGGAATTGATTGAGATTTCTAAAATTATTTCTTTAATAAAATGATATGATCATGAGTGTAGATCATGATATGATCATGAGTGTAGATCAAGTGATACACTTTACAGTGAATGTTTTCGTTGACTTGAAAAAATAAAAATTAATATGTGAATTGCTAAAGGATGTGCAGTGGAGATAGCTTGGTGGTTCAGATACTACATTTTCTTACCTCCGGTGAATCCTGTCACAATATTACTTGGCAAACTAAATGATCCAGGAGTGAATGCAAACATTCGGAAATCATACCACGTCTCACTTTTAAGACCCAGCAATGTAACCTCTCTAGCTTCTGAGGAAATGTCTGGAATGAGAACGGCCCATTCCATTTCACCATTTATGCGATACTCTGCGGTGTACAAGCTGACCAATTCTGGGTACTCCAAAGGAGTCTCCCAGTGGAGTACTAAGCCTGATGGAGTACTGTTGATAAACACAGATCTTGGAGGACTTGGGCTTAGGACTATGATTAAAAATACAACAGACCATTTTATTCTTATATAGAGCACAATACAATGCTCTTATATGATTTTTATGAAGAAATGACAAGGAATGGAAGTTATAATAAAAATAAATTGCAAACTATAATACTCTAGCATTTACAAAAAAGGAAATCTAAAAGATTAATGTATACATAATATGCTGGTGGCAACATACCCAAGTTATTGCTATATTTTTAGTATGTGTTACATTAGTGAGTATTAGACGTAAACATTAGACATAATTAACAAAAGTGCTGTATTGAGAAATGATTATTATGACAACTAATAAAGAATGGAGTACAAAGAAAAAATGGATGATAGGATTACTATATAAGAGTATAGCATTATGCTTTTTTGTAATAAAATTTGGCCTGGTAAATAATAATGATAATAATAATAACAATAATAATAAAAGATATGTATTAAAAGAGAGAAAATGACTGTTAAATGAAAGTACAGTACTGAATGAAGGATGAAATTAACTAATAAGGCTGGCTACCAGTGCAAGCATCTTGAGTTTGAAATACAGTCATATCATTTATAGTAGTCAATTTTAGTACTGAGACGAAGAGTAATCTGGGAAGGTATAATGAGCGCATACATAATTATATTTATAATATCTAGATCCCATCAAATTCAATATCAATCAACTGAAATTGTTGCCGATTTATCTTTTGCGCAATTAATTCGAAACAAGCTAGCACATACAAACACATTATCACATTCAATCTTGCGATAACTATAATACAATGCAGTATTGTACACCATTAGGATATGGTCCCACATTACTCATCTACTTAAAACTAAAACTCACTATGGTTACAATGATAGTATGCATTTAAATCCCACAATGCTATGCACTGATTTTCTGACCATACCACATCCCTGTTGTTATAGGTAGTTTTGTATATGATTGAGCAGAACTTACCGCTCCAAGGAGGGACAATGGTTCGACCTGAAGAGTCAGTAGGAACGATTAAGTTATCAGGATCTGTGTGTAATGTAAGAGAGATGACAGAGAAAGGCATCAAAGCAAGGATATTTAAATAAAAACAAGAAAAAAGAATAGAAACACAAGTTTGAATCAAACATTAGTAATAGTGAAGATTATTATTATCATGCAACTATTAGTATGAGATGGTTATGTGTACTATTAATCATATTCATATGTTCATAAGTTTTTGTTTGGTAGTTTTGATGTCATTAGTAATAGAATCAATTTTAACATTTTTTGGCAATTTTTGTGAGTACTGCCATCTCTGGGGCAGTAGACTTTTCAATCCCAAAGCGTAACACTGGTGTAACGCTGCTAAAGGGGCAAAATCGTAATGGCCTATAACTTCATAAAAAAATTGCCAAAAAATGATTTTTAAAGTTGATTCTATTACTAGTGATATATCAAAATCCCCTCTAGAAAAAAAAATCATCTTTCTAGTTCCCTTTTAAGAGCTCACTAAACAATTATAAAACACATTAAAGACCAACATTTCCAAAAGAAAAAAAGAAAACCATGTAAAACCGGTATTTCAATATCTACCTACTGCAGAAGCCTTTCTTGAATGTGGTACTTAATTATTACAATTTCGTTGAAAATACCAAATATCGCAACTTTTTATTTTCGCAATGAAATATGGTCTAAAAAATTATTTTTGTAATAACTCATCAACATTATGTGAAATTAATTTTCTCTATGTAATTTCTGAATGGCAAATAAATCACATATGATTTAATGTTTATTATACTGAATTATGATCAAGAATCTTGGTTAGGAAAGGTGTTTTGATGACAAATTTAGAATTAACTCTTACATACAGAAATAAAGTAAATTAAGTAGGAATCCTATATCATCAAGATGAAAGCGTCATAACAATTATTATGTTACAACTTTCCTTTGTTTCCAAATCATTGCTAAAAGTAGTGCACTGATAATTAAACAATATCTCCTAATATTTAATTTATTTAAATTCCTTTTATTTTCCTAAACTCATTTTACCTAAATTACAATTCAATTCAAAAATAATCCTTTTATCTTCTTTGTATCCTGATGTTTTCCATTATAATTCATTATTATGTACTTTTTCAAATTTGCTTTGCAGAATACAGCTTTTAGACTTGTGAGCATGACATTCATTGGCATTTATTTGATTATTTTTCCACTTAGTTTAGCTACATATTAATTCACCGATTACTTTCTTTTATTAGTAGCATGGTTTACAGAATATGGGACATTAAAAATAGGAATAATAAATAGTCTGTAAGGACATTTTCTTTTTTTCCCATCGTCAACTAATCTGTAAGTCAAGAGCGGCAAACAGACTGCAATATGCGAACAAGCAGAATGAATGAATGAATACACTTGATATGATACAATTTCTCAAATGTTAAGTAACGCTCAGAACCCACGCAGTTGGCAACACCATCAGTAACAATAATGTTTGTAAGGACTTTCTCATTAATCATAATATTATAAATAGTTTATATATTTTCACTCTATAAATAGCTCACATAGCAGTAATTAATTGACTTGTACTTAATGGGTTGAAAATAATTAAAATAGCAAGATAGTTGAATTATGAGAAATGTATATTGCAACATGTTTTAGATTATGCAGACAAAATAATTATTTTTATGTATAGAAATTGAACTAGAACATTAATTAGTGTCCACATTTCTCCCTTTTTAGTAAACATGCATGGTTAGTTATATAGGTCTCCCTCCAAATAAAGACCACTTTTGGACCGTTTTCATGGTATTTAGCAGCTCTGGTCTCTAATTAGAATAATATATATTTATTTTATTTTATTACAAAATTTTAGGAAAAACATACAATGCTCTCCATGGATAACAAAAAGTGAGACAATATCCAGGGTTTTCCAAGGCATCTTAAAATTTTTTTTAAATTGCAACATATACAGGAAAATTAATTTTTTGATAAACAAATTTTAGAAGTTGTATAAAAATATAGTTAGTAAGATAAAAAGCATTCGTTAATTTGGGACCTCAGAAAAGCGGTTTTATAATTGGAGGGTCAACAGAGGGAGACCTATATTATCATTGTAAGTATAGAATGGAAAATAATAATAAACATATAAACTATAAATAAAAAACACATGATTTAAACATAAATGTCACACAATTGCAACAAATATCCAAAAATCTTACAAATATATGAGAAAGAAAACAAAAAAAATATATGAGTTAAGAATATATTGACTATTTTCCAGGCACTTCCTTACCTTTGGTGCTAGCAATAACCACCTCACTAAACATGCTCTTGCCAAGTACATTACTAGAGATGACACTAAACTCATACTGTGTATTGGGTCGGAGGTTATACAACGTCGCTGATGTGACATCCTCAGGGAGAAGAGGAAGGGTGTTCCATTGGGAATCTTGAACATTGTGAGTGCGGAACCTGTAAATGTCATTAGTGTACAAAGATTAGAAATGCAAAGCAAAGTACACAAGCCTGTATGTATATATACTATAATATTACTTAGTTAATTAAATTTCTGCAAATTGAGTTCTCCGCTAATTAAGTGATTACTTTACATATTCTTACTGGGATGCAATTATGCAATGCTGTTTTGTGTAACGAATTGCAAAATAATTATATATTTTTACTCTAGATTATTGTGATAAATTTATAAATAGTTTTATTTATTTGTTTTAATAATTATAAGGAAGTGTTAAATAGGTGAAGGGTCAAGACATACCAGACAGTGTAACTCTGAACCAGTCCTCCATCATATGCCGGTTGCCAGTAAATTGTTGCTGTTCTACTTGATGTTACCACAGAAACATTGTAAGGAGCATGAGGTGAAGTTTCTGCATGAGATAATATTCATTAATCATCCAACATTAGTACAACATTAAATGTGTCTCCAAAAGTACATAACTCATCCATTCCTAAATCTTCCCAACCACAAAAGTTATTCGTTCCCTAAAGTTGTTCCCCATTCCTTAAGTCACTCCTAATCCACATTTTTTGAATTGTAATTAATTCCATTAACTCCATCATATACATTATACACATCTTCCCATTTCCATTACTCACACATTTCCATTAGTCACACACTCCCTAGAAAATTCATTCTCACTTAATAGTCATCTACCCCTGCACTCCCTAAGTCATTCCCTATCCACATTAATCATCTATTCCTTGACAGACATCCACAATCAACTTAGTCATCCCTTATCCACATAAGTTACCAAGTTTTATGTCATCCCATATAAACATTACTCATCCAATTCCTGAGTCATTCTTCATCCACACTATTCCATTATCTAAGTCATAGGCCTACAGTAACTAATGTACATTACCACAGTCATATATTCTCACAAGAAATTATTCTTTAAATTTAATTTCAATTTTTACCTATTTAATTTTAAAAGTACTAAATTTGTGTAAATTATAAATCACCAAATTTAACTGTAATATATGGTTGACTCTCACAACAAATTCATCCTTTAGACAGTTTAAGTATCATTAGCTTTCCATCTAATGCTTGGTACTGTAGCAGACATCATATAGCCTCAAAATAGACTTTGACAACATTACAAATTGATGATTTCAACTGCTAGACCAAATACAGATTGACTTACGTTCAATTATCAGCTTTGTACTCGTCACAAGCGTTGTAACTACGTTGCTGATGATGCATTCATACACTCCATGATCCTCCTTACGTAGCTGGACTATCTTTAGAACGTCATTCTGCGTGACTACACGTGAACTGGGCAGTGAACCAACAACCTATAAAAAGGTGATTAAGAAGTGTAGACGCGTTAGCCTAAATAATACAAATGATGAGATCTCAGCAATTTAAAGACTTAGCATTTTAATTAATTAAAGCCTCTAGCTTTCCTCCACACAATAGACTTCTTCAGAAGGCTGTAAACAAAACAAAAAAAGCTAAAATTTCAGACCAAATTAAAGAAAATAATCACAAAATTACTACCAACAATATTGGTCTATTGTTTGCATTTTCAAACATGGAAATATTTAGCTAAAGGGCTGAAATGATCATCTGGCAGATAAGACAGTTAGGTCATTGGTCCTTAATTGCTTTTTTGCATGTTTCAGAACTCATACACTTATTGGCAAAGAGTTTTCTAAACTGCCAAGTCCTTGGATGTACAAACCAATCCACCAACTAATTTAAGAAATTCATGTCGCCTGCTTGGAAATAATCTTCTCACAAACATATCATTAAAAGCACATACCTAGCTGTCACATTTCAAAAACAATCTTCTGTTGCTATAAAACTCATTAAGCAAATAAACCAATTTCAACTTACAAATTATCCATTACTTATGATAAATTGGAACAATAAAGAAGAAATTGCCTACCTCAACTATAATTAAATGACAAATATATGAAATATGAGATGATTTGAAAAAATGTAGTCATTATTATTGATGATGAATCCACCATTACCAAATAATATAAATTATGAAAAATGATGGTCACAAAAATGTGTAAAAAGTATGTAAAGCTAAAAAATATTTTATCAATATTATTTTCACACATATTTTCTTTAAAATTTGAGCAGTCTTTAGGCATTATGCCTTATATTATCTTTCACTTGTCATTATATAGATTTCGTGCAAATACAGACCTCTAAGCATTTTTTCCTCTGGTAAATAAGACACATGCATGCTACACAAATGTATTACTTACTAATAGACAAATTGACGGACAGGAGGATATCATAGAACCTTTCCTTACCTTTTGCCATCTTACTGTTGGTGGAGGCGAACCCGATGCAGTACAGGGTATGCTAACTTCCTCTCCAGGCATTCTCTGGTAGTAAGCTTTTGGCCTTGTTGTAAATATTGGTGCATCTGTATTGGAAAATTGGATTTAATATTTAAACAAATTAATGTTTTGTAAATCTACAAAATCAAAGCATAGCAAAGAGAATGTTAGTGCATGATACCACAATGTACTGCACAGTTTTTGTTTTTTTTTAAATATTTATGTGTAGTATAGTGTAATACACTAATATATATTTTTTCGAATAATTTCATTAGGTTTTTAATGTAGGTATTGATTATAGAGATCTTAATTTAAAACCAAGTTAATATATATATATTTTAATTGTTCTTAAATTAAGAATTCCACAATCAACACTAGGATTTACCCTACAAATCAATGGGTATTTTTTTCTCCCATCCCTTTCCACTTAATAACCTCTAGGCACTTAAACATAAAGCAGCGATGCAGGAGATGGTGACATTCAAGTGGTCTCACCCACCGATGTCAAAGTAACGTCGCTGTCTCAATGAGGCAATTTACAAGCAGGTAATCCACAAAAGGCAGCATGCTGGGCTCCGGCACTTTCCACCACAGGATCCTTCCCTCATTCTCTACGAATTTCTAAGTCTTTGTGAGATAAATGTTTTCAAGATTGAATGTCGACTTAGCATGTCTGTCTGCACTAGATTTCAATAAGAACATGGAGCCTCATTTCCTAGTCTATTCCAGTACATGTGACAAACATTGAATGCAAGCACTTAAAAGTTATTAAAAAAACCAGTTCAACAATCTGAGTAACTAATGATGTGATCGCCATGGTTACCAACCTCTCACGAGCAGATATGTGCTGCCACTCTCCCCAGCCGATCCAAGTGCGTTGTATGGCTGACAGGAGTAAAAGCCTTCATCGCTATGTTGAACATTGTCAATAGTTAGTGAGCCGGACTTACTAAGTTTCAGCCTAAAAATACAAAATGGAAATTAATAAATGATCTCTCCATTCATTCAAAACTGAGGATTCACCGTGTTTCTCAATACTAAATTTTTTCTCTTAACGATCACAACTCGACTTGCTGCTCCTTGAAACTGCATGTTCTGTTGTCTTGTTTGTAGGCGTTTGTGCTGTGTGTTAGTGTGTTGTTCGTTTGTCTGGGTCTGTGTGTGTCCAGGCCTGTCCATTATAAGATTTTTTTCAAATCTTCTCGGGCTAGTGCCTTCTTCCTTTTGAATTTTTCCTCATTAACCGATTTTTGTATTTTTCTGTATGATTGCAATTGGAAGTTAATAAATGTCTATTGAATTGAAAAAAAATTGACAAAATACTATTTGCATAAAATAGGCATTATATTTTGATTAATGGTTCAATAATAAAATCTGAATAAATAATTACAGTGGCATACCTAAGAAAATAGGAAGTACCTTTTCCTGAAAAATCATGTCCCCCATTATCTTAACAGGTCAAATTGATTTTTTAAAAAATTTGAAACAAAAATATAAGAATTTTTCTTACAACAAGAGTGACAAAACAACCATCTATCAGAATGAATTAATAGCATTTAGCAAGTTTGGTGGTCACTCCATACTTCTTTAAATAACACCAGCTGTAAAGCATCTAGCCTAGTCAACCAGTAATAAAGAATAAATTTAACAATCCCCTGTTTTTGTTGGGAGTGACAGAAGTAGTATTTTTATTAGGTTCACACCTTGAGAATAAGAGGCCAGGTTTTTCTAAAACGTCTTGGGTAAAGTGCTTCCACATTGGCAAACCCAAACAAACAACCTTCTAAATTCAGGAGGCAAAATTTGTCCCTGGACATCTCAACTGTTGTTTGTAATTGGAAATGCAAGAAAAGGTGATAAATCAGTAACAATAAATAGGTAGAAATGGCTGGCGTTTGATGATGCCCAATAGGGCTATAAAATCACATCACCTACTATAAAAAAAAAACAAGTAGGCTTGCCAAATGTAGTTATGCACTTGTCTTGTTTGAATATAGTCACATTTACATGTATTCTTTGATACGATTTATGAACTAATATATGTCAGGCCTGTCATCTAAATGTTAACTTTATCAAAATCTCCACAAAATGATTGCTTGAATAATCATTAAATATTTTTTTACTGAGAGTAATGAGACTTCACAAGTAAACTATAAAATATTAGCATACTGAATAAAAAAAAATGTTGTAAATCACATTAAAAAAAAATATTAATTACCTTTCCTCTGTTCTAGGGTATAACATGGTGCTATCCTTGCGCCAGATTGTATTTGAGATGGCTGGGTTCGAGTCAGCATGACAGTTAAGAGTAATGGGATAACCTAGGGCTCCGACTACTTCACTTGGCATAGGCAGGGGTGTGGCTAAATCTGATAAATTTTGAAAGAATATAATAGTGTTTTTGACTTCTAATCCATTAGTAAAATTTTGAGTTTAAGTTTATAAATAAGTTGAGTAGAAAATCAAAGTTATTTTAATATGATAGAAGCATTCCTAGCATATTAATTTTTTAAAATTCAACGTTCTTTGATAACCAAGCTATTACACTAAAAAAAAAAAGTAAGAGTCTATCATTATCATTATAATGTGAATAAATAAATTTCAATTTTATTTAATGTTTTTAATGTTCAGAGCATTAATTAAATGATAATCATAAACACATCATTAGATATGTGATTCATGTCAATGTCAATGGTAAAAAAGAATCATTTTTCTTTACTAACATAAAATTCAATACAGTTGAACTTACCTAAGTTGAATAAAAAATGAAATTGAGAAATTGTTCGACTTAGATAAAAATTTGACTTACAGATTGTTCATTAAGGGAAAACACAACAATCTGCCATGTAAAATAAGATCAACTTAGAAATTATTCGAGTTAGGCAAAGTTGACTTAAGCAAGTTTAACTGTATAGTGTTAATAACAAAAAAACAAAAAAATATACAGCTTTTTTTTTTATGGTAAGCAAATTAAATTTTGATATAATTTATAAATACCGATTTAATATGGTACAGTAACTTACACTGAACAGATAGGAAAGCCTTTGCTCTTGGTGGTGTACCAATACCGTTGCTTGGGCTGCAAGTGTACCAACCAGAAAACGCTTTATCTGTGTTCCCAATGTACAGCGACCCATCTCCCGGCAGGATATCAGCGTAGAGTCCAAACTTTGCAAGTGCTTGTACTGGTCCATCATCGTAGTACCAGTTTACGGTCACATTATTCGGAGATGCATCCCAACCACATTTGAACATGGCTGGCAAATGCTCACGTACTGTTATATTTTGTGGAGGGTCGATTATGTAAGGAGCACCTATTTGAAAGTTTTAAAACAATTATTAATAATTGTGTAATGTATTTCATCATGATTTAGACTATTCCATTACTATATACCATCTTCGCCGCACCTCAACATGGGGTAAGATTCTATTAAGGCGCAGTTATTGGTCATCCAAAATTACCAATATTGCCTTTCTTGAAGACTCTGTAGCCTATGACCAGGATAACATAAGTCCTATAATTCGGCACTGATGTCCCATTGACCAAAAAAATACTTGCCTTGTAAAATAAGGAGCATTGTGTGTTCTGATGTACCGAGGGCATTCTCTGCTTGGCAAGTGTATAATCCGCCATCACGTAACTCCAAGTGACGAATGATAAACGAATCAGATGTTACTTCAAAATGATTCTCCATGGTAATTGGTTGATTGTCTTTCAACCATGTGACCACTGTTGATGATGGCGAGTCAGTAATGCAGAAAAAGGTTACTCTTGAGCCAATTCCGAAAACTGTACGATCCGGTGAGGTGCTCAGAAATACTGGGGGTGCTGTAACGTGAAGCAGAAAGATTGGTCAGTTAAATGATATGATTTGCAGACTTTTAAACGGGCTGCAGGGTATTCAATTTGAGAATTTTTATAGCAAATATGGGTCAAGGAGGCAGAAGATATTGTATATACTCTTTTATCTTGTTATATACTTATTTATCTTTTAAATTGTAAACACTTAATTGTGAACATAAATAAAAAGTTCATGGACAACATTAAGCAAATTAATGATTTTAGCATTAAGGAGTTAACACCTGCAGTTATACAAGTTTTAGTAGCACAGTGGTCCTATGCACATGCTCATGGTTCACAGCTTAATGGCTTAAAAATCCATGCATGTCATTCCTTCTTTATATTAAGTGTCATTGGGCATTTTATTGATTTACTTCTTTCCACCCAGGAATTTTAACTGTGTACCAGGTTGGATCAAGGCAGTATTACTTGGTTTGGTAAATGTTTCTATAAGCAGAGCTTTGCTATTAATACCTTCAAGGATGTACACCTGGCGAAAAATGGCTATCAAATCAATTTATGGAGTAAAGACATACACTTTTTTTTATAAGAACCAGTAAAATTTTGCCCAGGCTCAGTGTTCTTATTTTTTGGCCGATTTCAGACTCAAAATGTTCTAAATTTGTTCTTATTTTACACACTTTTCAAAAATAAAAAATTATTATTGTACAGCAAAAATGGGCCCTGAAAAAATGCCCTGGAAAAATTGCCTCAGAAAAAAGGCCTGGTAAAAATGGCCCCAAATGACAGTACACCTGATTATAGGGGATATTACATTAGTCACACCTACATTACTGCACATAAGATACACATACTATTTTTTGGTTTTTCAAAAACCTCATTTGGCATTTTACCTCAGCCTCAATTTGTTCTTAATTTTTAAGCAATTCCAGCCTCAGTGTTCTTATAAAATGTGTTCTTATGAAAAAAAAAGTTTATACGCCTACAGTACAGTATAGACAAGGATATCTGATGTTAAATGAATCAAGAGCTTTTCTTCTCTTATTTTTTCCCACTTGATTTCATGTTAAAATTTGAAATTGTAAATTTTGGCAGGTTCCCTGGGGATCTGCATAAGCCCCATAATGCTGTACCAGTACCAACATGTTATAAACTGCAGTAGTCTTTTTTCCCGCCTAACTTCCATGTGAGAGTTCTTCAAGGAAATAATCAATTAAAACCAGATGCTATTGAGTTTGAATTCAGTAAAAAATTGGCCAAATGCGCACCGTGACTCTATGTGCATTTTGGCCATTTTTGCGACAGGCATAATTCCTCACCCTTCCCTTAAAAATCATGTTCTATTTATTTGGCCTTTGCAAGAGGAGGTCATGCCTTTTAGGAGGATCATGATGATAGACACGAGGTGTGATGTATACTGGTGTAATTGATACCTGGTTGTTTGTATTTGTAGAGTTATCTGTCATTATCTACTTAAAAATTCAAGGGTGAGCTGACAATGCATTGTTTCAAAAGAAAATCAAAGAAGATTAATTAAGCAGATAACTATTAATCAAGAGCTATTTGTTTGTGGTATGTTCACCTTGGGACAGTGACCTTAAAAGTTGGTTTACAATGTTGTAATTATATATTTCTTATGATGAATGAAAGTTCTATTCATTTTTTATCAATAGATTAAAGAGCGTTTGTTGTCAATAACACATTCCGGATATAGTTCAACATTTTCCCACATGAAAATAAACACATAACATCAGTTTAAAAATGCCAAACACACATCACTGATCAGATTTTGGTGTATGGCCTTATTTGTTGGTTGAAAATACAAACATCCTAATCCCCCCAATCTAGAATTGGCCACAGCAGTCAAACATGTGCATATAAGCTTTGTCCATGCTATTAACTTTATGTTAATGTGATGTGCACATATATGGGCATGATAATGCCATATTACACCCAAATATGGGCATATCACATTTAGTTGTCCCAGAAAATTTGATAGTGTGGACTGCTCTAGTGTGGACAGAGCAGTCCAGACTATCAAATTTTATTTGACAACTAAATGTGACATGCCTAAATATGGTCATGATGACATCACATGACCATATATAGGCATATCCTGACTATATATGGGCATAGAACAGTTTTTTGTTGAAGAAAATCTGATAGTCTAGATAGGGTTTAGACCAGCACTGAATCACATGGCATAGAACTGATTCATCATATATTCTTATCATGCATTCACAATATTTATTTCATAATTAAGTGCAGAATTGAGACAGTTAAATCCTCGAGTACAACCTAGTTTCATAAAAAAAAACAAGCCTGTAGCTATTACTGCCATTAAATTCTACCTGAAATATGTATACATATCAATATTCATTTATTTTCCAGAACATCAAGTATGCGTAACATAGTTTGATACTATTTTTCAACCAAGCAAATGGAAATTAGGAAAATCAGTATGAAATTCAACCATTAATATCAGTTTTAAATTTTCAGAAAATTAATCACTCATAATGAATCAATGAAATATAGCTTAAGATACCTGTCAGAAAAATTGAACATGAGATTTACAGAGGCACATGTAACTCTCACTCATGATATATAATGGTTCACTGACAAGGTGCGAGATATCTGCAAGCAAACTTTCAACATACTTTAAATGTTGCACATAATATTCACAATGCACAGTAAAAAAATAATATTTTGAACCCAACCTTCTTACTGTACAGTATATAGCAATGAAAAAAAAAACATTACTTGGAAGAGCAAAGTATAATATATCCAGCTGAATTAACAATAAACAAAAAAACCCAATATTGTATGTACCATATATATGTATGTATCTATGCATGCATTTATTTACATTTTGTTTCACTGCACGAGGAAGAGCTTTTCATCAATTTTCCATTACTTTATTTGCATATATACTGTGATACAAGCAATTGTGAATTAATATTTCAAAGTTATTTGTTCATCTGCCAATGAACAAACATTTGGAAACATTGTGATGGCTTTCATCACATTCAGATTCAGATATTTATTACATCAAAATGTCTGTGCATCACGATAATTGGTTTACAATCTTCAGGATGTAATTGTTTCAGTTCTTGTTTGTTAGTACTGTAGATTTATTTTGCAAAACAAATACAAAAGTTCAAACTACACATAAAAAAGTTTTCCAAAGACAAAGATTCTTATATACAAATATATAGAAAAGTATTCCAGTACAAGTTTTCAGTATTTGTGTTACTAAATCATAAATGCAGGTGTGTGTGCAGGTGCACATTATTCACATTTCTTTATTATCTACTTCAAGAGTTAATCCTTTAAATTATACAATTGCACCAATTTATTGCTTGGTTTCACTAAATGAGTCAAACATTTAACAATTATAAAGATATTCCTTGAAAGTTACTTTCAAAATATTGAAGTATGTGAAAGCTATTATAGATATTTTGTAATAGGTTGTTTTTCTTATTGAAAAAATGTACCAAGGACTATAGCCACTTGATGGGATTTGTATTGTTGGCTTCATTGACTTCTCTGAACCAACTAATGAGTTTTCTTGAATCTGTTCTTGCAATCGATATTCCACATGGTTTTTAACAGTATTTATTCTGGATGAACAAATGATTCTTTTTTAAGGCAACAAGCTTTTTTCATTGGAAATATTAGCCTTATTCTATAATTTATAGAGGAATTCACTTCATGAAAAAGTACCAATTATAATTAATAAACTTAGTAGACCTTTAAATGCTATCATACAAATGAATCAGAAAGTTTATGGTTAAAGTTAGAGAAAATAATAAAGAAGACATACAGTAGACCCTATGTTCAGTCAATGGAACATTGCCAAGTATGTTGAATGTTTTCATCTGTATCTAATGTTCAGAATCTGTCAACAACACCTACATTATGAAGATAAAAAGTTAACTGCTCTATGGATGATTGTTTCTGCATTCTTCTCGATTGGTACATGAGGTATTTATTGAAACATGTTGAAGCCATTTACATTATGGATTAGAAATTTCAATTATTATTTTTTTTTTTTTATGGGAATCATCCAACACAAAGCTGTTGCCTCTAAAAGGTGTGAGTAACAAATGAAACAAATTGAAAAAATAACTAGATAAAGTAAATTATTTTAAATTTATGATGACAAACAAAATAAGTCATATGATGAGGAAGTCTGAGGCAGTACGATAAGTACGGTAGTGTGTGAATGAATTATAAAACTGACTGAAAAATTGAATTAGTGTGTTAAAATGGTATCTTAGGTGGAACAAGATTTGACAAACACTTAGACCACCAATTAACATGTTTCAACTATCATCCTGGGGTCGTTTTCAAGTTCAAGTAGGATACGATATGTCTAAAAGGCAGCAGGGGACAGAAGGTTTTTTCACACATGCTTTCATTCCGACACAAAGAATTATTTTCAAACCGAATTCCACTCTTTGTGAGGGTATGAATGCAGGTGCAAAAATCACTGCTAAATAAACATCTCCAAAAAATGTAAAAAAAAGAGAGGAAAAGTAAAACCATAACAAAATGTTCAGCTTAGTCTATCCAGAAACAAGCTACAGTACCGTATTTGGAATAGTGAGTGAAGCCGCTATATGATTCTGTAGAATACAAGTTCTTTAGTCATCAAGCAAACAACTGAAAAACTGATATGGAGCTATGGGCTCAAACTGCATCAATGCCCAGTTTGGGAAAGTCCTATAGCCTTGAGGTTGTACATATATAGAACAAAACTCACTGTTCAGTTTAACAAACTGTTGTTTTACTTCCAACACATTCTTCTAGGACTGTTGTGTTACTTTCAACACATTCTTCAAGGGGATAATTATGTCCAACAATGAAGATGTTTTTCACATGACAATTTAATATTTGTTGATCACTACAATAAGAATAGATATTCAAACATTGCTACTAAAGTATCAACAACACATACTTTAAATCTCTTACGAATGTAAAGTTACTGGAAAATCTAGCACCTACAGTTTACTTTTTTCTTATAATTGAATATTTTGCATCATCCTTGAGAATAGTGTTCAGCCTATTTCTAGGTTCAGAAAAGGTATTCACATAATCATACATTACTATAATTGACTGTACTATAGCAACCCTTTTCCATGCTTATCAGGGCCATGTATTTTCCCATATAAATATCAAAATATTTTATTCATCATCTTGGAGGGGTTTATTATACCAAATTCAATTTGAAATTCTATCCAAATTTAATTTCTTATTATTGATTATTAGCAAACTTTGAGAAAACATGTCTTTATTGGAAAAATTAAAATGAGCTCAGTTGGTAGAACAACCAAGCGATCGGAGAGTCTTGGTTTGAAGACCGCTAGGTACAAGTCCACCTGTTGAAATCCAACATTAAAGCAGGCATTAAGCCATTGGATCATACATCCTTTCAGAGAAAAATCTTTATTGAAATTTGTCTAATCTGAGAATGATTGGAACTTTGATATCATCCCCTGTGTGTATAAATTTAAACAATTGCACATGTTTGCTACACCTACTCTAACATTAATCTGTTCTTTGCTCTTCATGGCAGTCTCTACTGAGTGACCTTCAGTGACCTCCAAAGCTCAGCATTTTCTAGTCTGGCCTGCTGCCCATCTTATTAGACAGTAAAACCAACTAAATACAGTATAAAAATGGAATAAAGGAGATTCAATGCAACACTGAAATTGCAGAAATTAATAAAACTTATTAAATTCAAAATAGCTTGTTCATCAAAGGCTAACCTTTCAACACACAACATCATGGGATATTCCCGCGGAAATAGTCTTGTCGGCTGCCCGATAGTCTTTGACTGATTGTTGTATATTCATTGTTTCACTCTGACCAAACGTTGTAGTGTAACACTACAACGTTCGAGTCAGAGTGTAACACTACAACGTTCGGGTCAGAGTGAAACAATGAATATACAACAATCAGATCAAGACTCCAATTCAAGCTGGACATACCATATGAGAATCTTCAAATACGGGGGCCCAAGACGCAGCTTGTCCATACTTGTACTTCTCCTCCGAGACTCGTCTCCCGTCCTATCAGGAGATCAACAAGATTTTTCTGAGGGAACGTCGCAAATGTTGTATGTTGAAGGGTTAAATATCAATTTCTCTGAATTAATGTTTTATAGTGCTCATTTGAAGGTATATCTCTACAAGAATGCATCTCTAACAAACAACTGATTTGGAAAAAGTTTTTATTAATTTCAAAAAAATCTGAATCAGCACTCAGAATACTGATTTTGATTCAAATTCTGTGCAAGATTTGTTTATCTTTAGTGTTTTGTTCAGTTCAGTACTCTAGAAAATGTAAACAACGTACATTCAAACATGTAGTGATCAATACCGATTACCTTTCAAAGAAGTGAATGAGCTCCATTGTTGTTGTTAAAGTATGAACAAAACATGCAACCTTGTATGCTAAAAGCCTCCAGTGATCCCTACACAGATTAGCCAGATAAACTACAAATAAGATCATCAGTAGAGGCTAAAGATGTCAATTCTCATGATTCTATAAAGAGAATGTAACAAGGTACCACTAATGATGACACATTTCAATGCTAATTTATAAAGACCCAATTATGAGGCACTTAATTTCCACTTATTCTTTACTAAATTACATACCGAGTATTAAACATAATATTATAAGGACAGGTTTCGTTGAAACCTAGTATTTCTTTTTGATAAGGTGATTGTTTTCACCTTAATTATTAGTTGCGTTCCAATACAAAGTATACAGGTAAATAAGAAATGAACCATGAACATAACTTTTATCTACAAAAATTAATTAAGAATATACAGTACATCACTTTAATTTAATAATTATATCTTTAATGTTACTCATGGCATTCAATGTATTAAAAAGGATAATTCAATTAAGTCACACTATTGACCGGTTTTTGCCACATTTCTATGTAAATAATTATGAGATTTGTATAAACACTCATAATTTCCTCAATTTTTATCAAAATCTGTTACTTCTGAGGTGTCACCATGCTTTTACAAATTACTAAACAACACATTCTATAAATCTGTCTGTGAAAACAATAACACAATTTAGCTGCACATCCTCTCCCTGGGCAAACCCACATACTAACATAACAAACTCCCTGGGGCAAGGTTATCCTTCTTACTCAACAGGATGGGCTTACATGAATGAAGTGGAATTCTTTCCAAGGATAAATGCCAATATTTCTAGACTACCCAATACCATCTATGAATAATCAATACTGATTGAATTAAAGAATGTTCAATAATCACATCGTAAGAGAACAAATACCAAGGTTTAATTTGCATGCATTCAAGTGTTTCAATCTATAATTTTAGACCTGCAGTAAGAGAAGAAACATCATGGAGATATGCCTGTGTTACAATTATTATGTAATTACGGATTGTGTACTACAGATAAGCATGTGCTTTTGCATGAAGTTTCTCCTTTGTGTGACTAGTTTGCAAAATTAAAAAAAAAGGATTAAACTTGAATGGTTCCATGTGGTATAGCCCCTGAACCTCTACAAGGGAGCACAACTACTCACATCAGACCACCCCACTAACCATTGTTCCATAACTTATCATAGGTTCTGCCCAACCCTCTTGTAGAATAGGAACTCAATTGTCACTCATGCCCCAACAAGTAATCATGGATCCTTCACTGTTTCCTACAATAGCAGTTTCCACAAAATAAAAATATTAGTCAATTCTGGCAATTTCATATATTGGCATCAGTTCAGACAAAAATTCAAGCCTCCAAACAATAAGGAAGTAATTTTAAACACAACAGGAACTTAAAAATACAGAACATCAAGCTAAAAATAATCTTTTCAAATTAAGTTTTACACAAATCTCAACTGGTTTTCGTTGTAAAAATTTCAGTAAGTTCTCCAATATGCAATCCACAGGGATGTTTCTTAAAATTATTTTCACACAGATTTTCATTCTACATTAAATCATGCGTTATTGTGTATTGTTATATCAAAATGTTACCATAGCTACCAGTCTAAAAGAAGGCCAGTCATAGGCTTACTCTTGGGACTAAAAACTAAAAGACAACTGAATACTGTTAGGTTCAGTATTAGGATCTATGGTTCACTGATTTTAGAAGATATTTGAGAAAGTTTCCACAAATATAATGGATATTTAATCATTTCATTCAATCAAAAAAGACTGTGTGCAACCTCTGTATGTTTAGATCCACATGCTTTAAAGTCTTAAAGACATATTCATTCTGCAAGTATACATTAAAATGTAACATCCTGTTTCAATGAGGGAGGATTATATTTTTCTCTTTTCTCTCCCCGATGGGGGCCCTGGTCCCCCACTGGCGCTACCACTGGTCTCAAGTAAAGTCGGATAATCGCTGCATCATACAATGGTGGTACAACCGCCGATGACTCCAACTCTGCTCCCTGTGAGTGATAGATGGCATGAAGCCGGCTTCTGAATGTTGGTGGCAGTCTGAGGTCGTGTTACTTTCTCCATAGAATCGCATCAGTGGACGACCGCCAGTCGCAGCGAGTGTCCGACTTAACACATATAGTGTGATTTACCTATATATGGGCATGCTGGTATCATATAATAATAATAATAATAATAATTTGGATTTGTAATGCGCAAAATACATAGGTCTCTATGCGCTAGAAATTTGCAAATTAAAATAAACTAAAGAGATGAGTCATCCATATATGGACAAATCACATATATTTTCCACATAATTCTTGATGTGTAGCTACAGCTTTAGACCTACCTCTAATGACTAAACTGATCCATGTGAAGTTAGAGCTTCTGTCCCAGTTTGTGAGTGGTTGAACTGTACATTGATAATATCCTGCATCCTCAACGGTGATGTCACTCATTTGTAAAGACACGCCGTCTTCAGCTACATCAAGGCGCCCTGCATACCTTGAATCTATGTGCGGAGCATTAGGGGTTAGGAGGATGAAGATGGATTCTTGTAGATCGCGGCGCTTCCACTCTAGTAGGAAGGAACCAGTGGCACGTTGGTAGCATGGCAGGATGGCAGACTCTCCAATACTGACCTCTACAACTTTGACAGTCTCACCTGAAAGAATTTAAACAAGATATTGATAATCACTTGAAAAATTAAAACCAAATGTATAAGTTCGGTTATGCTGTACACACAACATCAAAGCTGAAAGAGAGTATACAGCAAGTCTACAAATAACAAACACAGTTGCCTCTATATATGTTGCATCTGTTACATCAACCTATTCACAGTTGCCTGTTATCAAAGTTTTAATTTAAAGTTTAATTTTTTAATGTTTTAATGTCCATAAAGCATTAAATTATTTGAATGTCAAAATTTCTAAACCCCGAAATATTTTAATATCCGTTTTATATACTTTGTATTGCAAAGAGTGTTTTATTGGAAATGGTATGATGTTTATTGGAAAAGGTATGCAATATTTATTTTCTAGATAAAACAATTATTTACTATAAATATAATGTGCAATGTTTTTGCTTTTCCATGGAAACTCATTACAGTAGATATTATGCTTGTGGAGTTAGTAATAAATAAAATCAAATTTGAATTATTTATCTATACCTAATATATAACCCTTGTCATATTTAATAGATTAAACTACACTGAAATTACTTTTGAACTCCTTTGAATTTCAATCTTAAATTCACTATTTTTCATGCCCTAGATTTCCCAGAGGGAAGCCCATTGAGGGAATCCTGAGAAACACTCATCCAATGTCAGACCATGGAGGTATGAATATTATACCTCCATGGTCAGACTAATAAGTTCAATGCTAAGGTATCTCAAGGTTGCCAGCAATCAACAATACTATCAAGGTCACAAACACTGGACATGAACATGTTGATAACTGGTCTTGTTTGAATACCCTAGTGTAGTATTAGTGCACTGATCTGCATGATTTCTACCCTCATGGAGCTAATTTTTTACAGAATAATATGCATGAGGATTAAGATTTAATGTTCAATAGAATTTCAAAATAAAGAACTATAAGGTACTTGTAGTATAAGGTACTTATACAATACTTCAAAGTTATTTTGTAAACAAGATAGGCAGTAAGGTACAAGGTTGAGAAATTGATGCGATGATCGTTTCTAATGACAATCTGCTTAGACTGCCATCAACAAGCAGCAGATAGCTGAGCATCATCAAGCACTCATACATTAGTTGTACTATATTATTAGCATGAATGCATCGTATACAGGTGAGGAGGGCAGGAGTAATTCCCCATCAGACATGACAAGTTCCCCCATCGGCCATGACTTGTTGGACCAAAAATAGGAAAAAATTAATTTATTTCATGAATTATTCCATTGAGAAATTGATGCGATGATCGTTTCTAAAGACAATCTGCTTAGACTGCCATCAACAAGCAGCAGATAGCTGAGCATCATCAAGCACTCACGAAGGGCGGAGATGGATTCAGCCGCAACCACTGCAGTGTACAGTACATGCCCAGCTTTACCAATAAAATAACCTAAATAAAGGTGATTCTTACATTATGGCACAATGCCCTTCCTTATTTGGCACAAAATCCCTATTCTGCACTCTGAATTCAATGAATATTGGAATTTCTGTAGTCTCCCTGGGAAATATCTATAATTCCCACCTGGGTGTATCCCAGTATTGATTGCTCTGCTTATCAATTTTATCACTTTTATGCTTGTCAATTCCTAATACTTTTTCACTTTTAATTATTGACATTTTTGAAATAATTGGTAGCCACATAATGCCAAGCTAGTCCCATTCATAACAGATTGATTTATATTTCAGTAAAAAACACTAACAAAATCCTGATTGTATAAAATACAGTACTCCATTAAAAATACTCCAGATACTAAAGTGATTTGTAAGGAACACCAAGGAGGGGAATACTTCACATCCTTCCATTAATTGAACAAGATTTTCATTAATGTGCAATTAATATTTTAATCTGAGATTGTACTATTAATTATGAGTCACATTTTTAATTATTAAATGAGCTTATTATCTAATCTGCATTATCAAATTTAATCAGCTCTATACCATTCATTGGTATCATAATACTATTATTATCTTGCATCATAATCTGATATTAAGTTAATCTTATTATTTTTGCAATTTAAATAATCACTTTAATTAATCAACCATACTACTACACCTTAACACATTGAATTTCTGCCAGCAAAGATATTCCAGTTGCTGTCATGGCAACTAATGACAACAATTGTTGACGTGTCTTCTTGCTTGCTTTACCCATCAAGGCCTGATTATCGACTAGCATTGATTCTAGACCAAGTTCACTCTTAATTTAATGTAGTGGGAGGAAATTACAACAGGTATTGGTATATTTACAGTGGCGTGCTTAGCTCTTCATTGATCTTATTTATCAGTTCATTACATCACGTAAGGTTAGGTTTGCAATGTGTCTTCAGTTTTCCACTGATCATATTTCCATAATTCACTATAAGTATCGCAACTTTATCTATAGCATCTTTTCAGTTGTTGTGGTTACCACCTTCATCATGTTCAATAATCATATGCTTATCACTCAGGCAACGTTTTATAGGAAATCAAATTTTAATTATTTGATATCAAACTATATTGTTTGTTTTGTGGATTTATTACAAGGTATCAGTGAATAGATGATGTTTTTACAAGCCAATAAAATAATATGATCTGATTATCAATTCATAACAGTTTGTGTTCTTAAATTAAACACCAGTTTTTAATGGCATGACTATGATTATTAATAAAAAGAACTCAAATGAACTAGTAATTCCTCCAAAATATAGTTGAGGAAATAATTTATTATGAAAACAAGTATGTTGATTAATCATATCCTATTTTAATTTAATGCAAATTAATAACATCCTCATTCTCATCACCTATTGTATGTTGTTACTACAATTCCCTAAATATCATGGTTTTGATTTTTATCTACGTAAGTTTTTTTTTACATGTCACTCAAATATTCAGTGCATTAAAGTGTTATTTATGTAGAAGAAATATCTACATATGATTATTATATTACACAATATGCAGATGACTATCCTTAAGCATATATAATCATTGTCCAAAGCATTCTTCTTTTTTTATGAATCCTTTAATAACAAACATCAAATTATTAGACAGGTAGTTAGCCAATCAGTCCCATGTCGTGGGTGTCTTCACTGGAGTGTATCAAATAAACACAGTATTCTCAAGGAAATGAACCGAAAAGTAGCAAAGTAATTACATTTTATGGGCTTACAAAAAAAAGTAAAAATCCACAAATGAACACACTTAATTGTTAAAAGAGCTGTTTTATGATTTTATAATCTTAAATCATTTTACACTTCAATACTTTCAAATCAACAGGTATCTATATATATATGAAAGGTATATGATTCAATTTGAACAGCTTGATAATAGTATTCCTACAGAAAAAAGGTACCACCATAATGTTTACACGCCGAGAGAAATAATTTCAGAAAATTGTTGGTGTGCAAACCCATTATTTGGTATTACTTACATAGACAGTTAACATTATAAATTATCAATTACTGCAATCTTTATGATACCATGTTTTGATTAATATTGAGATATACTATCATTATTATGGTTTCTTTAAAATGAAATAGAAGCATTATTACTGATACAATACAGTACTTCATAAATTAAGGTAAAAAATATTTAGACTTATAAATATGCCAATACGAAATAAACATTAATATCAATCCGAATTTCTGCATATATTGTTATAATCCAGAGTAGGCTTTAATATCATTTAGTTAGACAACTAGTTTACATTTTTTTTATAAGAACCAGTAAAATATTCAGGCTTAAAATGTTCTTACTTTACTTATTATTCAAAGATTCAAAATTATTATACTGCAGTATATTACTGTACTGTATTAGAGTGTATTACATAGTCACACCTACTGCACATAAGGTAAGATAAGGCCAACAGAATTTTACCGTATAACATTTTTTAACATTAACCTTTAATGTACAATATGTGGTTAGCTTGATTTGTTGGTTTTCCTTGTTTTTAAAATAAGAACCTCATTTGAAATTTTACCTCAGCCTCAACTTGTTCTTATTGTTTTTATTTTTAAAGCATTTTCAGTGTCAGTACTTTTACAAACTGTGTTCTTATAAAAAAAAAAGGATATTCAGTGCTAGACCCCTTTAAATTATATTCAGAGTTCATAGCCTCAACCTTCTCTACCCTCCTACCATAATAAACCCTGGGAATCTATAAAATAATTTAATATATATCCTTTTATTTTCAAAATTTAATCCAATTTATGAAAAGGTTTGGCAATTTCAAATAGGCTTTAGGTTTATTATAATAGTATTATCATTGTTCACACTAATTCCTCTCAATGTTTCATGGTTTTATAATATTCCCTAAGAGATTAAACCAATCTGATAACATTTAATTCTTTTGACCTGTTTCACAATTTTAAAAAGAAGATTCATTATTGAATAGGATGGAAAATATTTAACAGAATTTATGACTGGAAAGATTTAGAGGTCAAAAGAAACAGAGCCAAGAATGTGACAAAGGCCTAACTTACTTGTAAAAATGCTAGCTTAAACAGAATTCCAGAGGCATACAGAAGGAACATTAAGATCTCCCTTGGTACTACCGACCAATCAATCTAAACATTATCAGACAGGCATATGAGTTTCTATAGTCAATTTGGTCTGTCTCATTTGATCTTCTTCAGGCTATGTTCACTCACACCAGCTAACAGTTAGCAGGATCAAGATACATGCTCACCTTTGCTTTCATACAAGAAAATTCCCGATCCAGATCAAGATGATGACGGTGAGATCACTGGCCAATAAGAAACTGGAAATTGGAAATGCGTACATGTGTTTAATGATAGAAACACATTAAATTTGCTAAAAGATAGCACTAGCTAACCTTTAGCATATCCAGATCCTGGTAACGGTTAGCGCTAACCGATCGGGTATTCTCACATGGATGCTTACAGTTAGCGCTAACTGATCAGGCTTTCTCTATGGATGCTTGTCTAACGGTTAGCCCCCGATCTCAACGTTAGGGCTCTAGTGTGAACCTATCCTCAATGACCAAATCCACGCATTCAATAAAGTAGGATTTTAATGCATTTACTAAACAAATGTAAACATAGACCGGAGAATATAGACCACTGTACTATAGAATTATTCGTATGAATGCCCTACCATGGTGTGAATGTTGTTTTAAACAGTTAACTGAACTCATAACAAAATCACATCTGCTACTCAGTGATAGTGTGAGGGTTTTTTTAAATAAAATGTTTTGACACTTTGTTGATTGTCTGGTTTGCCTACAGCATGGACAAATACTGGTTTGCCAAAAGCATGGACAGATACTAACACTGCATGGTTGAATGAGTCGTTGAACTGATGGCCCCTGCCAACAAAAGATCTAATGTAGCGTAAAATTAACAGCAGGGGATGAAATTAAAGGAGCAGTTACATAAAGTAATGGAAGGCAACATGTATTATTAAGTAAAATAAAAGTTTTAAAATAACTTAAATATATATAATTAAGAACATGTTATGATATAATTAATATAACTCGTTAAATCAAAGTGAGTTGGTCATTTATTTTTTTGAATGATGATTATTAATTCTCAACCCAAAAAATACTCTTTTGAATAAAGCGAGAGGAACCACTTATTGTACACTGCAATATTTTCACAATCATCATTAGCAGGAAAAAACAACATTCACATATTAAGATTACCTGTTTTCAAATGGTCAATGCAGATAAAGTGTGTCAGTTAAGACACAAATTCACTTAAATTAATTACTAAACATCACACAACTATGAGAGCACAATGAGTCAGTGCATCAACAAGATTATGTTCTGTTCTAATAAGGTTAATCCTCATCATATTTCTAGCAACTCCACCAAAGAGTTCAATGGTTTCAGTATTAATGAACCAAGAAGACACAAATTGAAAACTTCTATAGAAATTAATGGTAATGCTGCTCACCACCCCAGGTAAGTCTCATCAAGAGGAGCAAACATAATTCACATCGTTTCAATATAAGAGCATGATATTGATAACTGATGGCTATACTAGTACCTGTGTGATGCACTGCAAACCATATTTGGGCATGACTGCATAGACATAAGAAACCAAAACCAAATTGAAATTAAAGACAAGTGACAGCTATCAATGTTGAGCTAATTACGAACTTGAAGTATAAACTTTAATATTTAAATTATATATTATGTAAATTAATAGCTTTAAATTGAAAATTAAACCCAATACAATTAACAAATGCATAAATAATACCTTCCTATGTAATATAATTTCTGCATTATATACAGTTAATTGACAGCAATCAATGTATGTATTTTTGGGAGTTTATAATTTTATTGATTCTTAAAAAATAAATGAAAAATGACAATGGTTTCAATTAATATGTCCAGATTTTGAATGATACACAAAACAATTGACTTATTATAATTTTATTGTGAATTTAAACACATTGTTTGTTGAGAGGTATCTTTTTGACATGACATGCATAAAATCAGTGTCATCATCTGTAAGAGTTCTGTTATGCTTTTTTTTTGAGAAATGAATCATACCTGTAGTGGAGATCCTAATTAAAAGCTTACAAGACCATCATACCATAATTGCTAATTTGTCTTATAAAGTACAATTTATATTTATAATAATTTCATTGTTTTTAATTTCAAGTGACTCAATAATTTTAATAATAGTCCTTGAAAGCAATTAAAATACCCATTTCTCTTCTTCTTTATTGTATACGCAAAAAACAAAGAAATGGTATACAATAGGAGCCAAGAAATAGACAAGTCTAATCGAGCTTGGCCCCTTTCTTAACTATCCCCCTCAGTCCCAATAAACGAAATAGAATAAAATAAATATATAAATAAAATAAATAAATAAATAGGCATCAATCTTCATGCTCGGAATATTTGCAGCAATGTACCTTAGAGCCTTACTGTAAGACGCATGATTCATCGTCGCAAGACTTTTTATAACCATCATTTTTCATATTTATAATGCAAGGAAATAAGGTCAAAAAAAAAAAACAACTTTTATGATTTTGCACATCCAGCAAAAATAATTATCTGTAACTTCATAAAATGATAAATTGCAAATAAACCTAAAAGATAACAGTAATTAATTCAGTTTTATTTTTAGTTGGAGTTGGGGAGTCTACATTTCGGGATCTGGGTTGTAGCTCAGACCTTCATACACCAGGATTCTAAATGTGTGGGTTACACAATTTTTGTGGTAAAGTTATGTAAAATCTAAGTTACAAAATGTCTGCCACCCAGTTTCATCTTGTTGAGAAAATTAGGAAGTTAAGTTGAGCCCCTCCCCCCACCCACCGCCCTCCCTTCCTACCCTATCCGCTCCCATTTTCGACTGCCAAATTTATTACTAAAATACATTTATAAATTCAAGTAGGTCATGCACCATGGATATCCCCTTCCTTGTGCTTTTCTCATTCCTCTACAGTTTTTTTAGTTCTCGATTCAATGCCATGAGATCAGCAACAATCTTGCTTAATAATAACTTTGTAATTTTAAGTATCATTGTAGCATAATGCTTTGAATACGTACCAGCACTTATTCATTAGACAACAAATCAACAACATTTAAAAGGTTTTGATTTCATAAAAGAAGCCCTGAAAAGATTTGAATTGAAAATACGAGCTCTTGAGAAATAAATGTTTTGACAAGCTGCATGAGAAAATATTATCCAAGTTGTTATTAGATACCTGTTCGCTGTGTGTATTACATGACATTTGCATATTAAGCTGTTTTGCCAATGGCTCAAGCAGTTACGTCAAGTAGTGTGAAAAAAACATGAATTAAAATATTAATAACATATGTTTCTCTATGAAGGAGAAACCATGACGATAAAAGACAATCACGAATTAATATTTTCTTTAGGATCTTGAATACAATATTAGCATTGCACAAGATCAAAAATGCATAATTCATATCAAAAATATATTTAGGGAATTAAAAAAATCATTTATTTCTCTACTGATTAATAGACATGTCTGTTTAAGATTAATATAGGCTATGCGACTCCTTTTTAGATCTTTTTTCCCAGCACTGAAGACACAGTGTATGCTATGCTAAGCTAATGTTTATCTTTTTTTAAGACGGGCTAAAACAAATGTATTGACAATTATATTAAAAGGAGTTTGGATTTTTAGATCACTCAAATTTAACCAAATTTGACAATTTCACTTTATTACAAGAATAGTTATCGACAAATTCTTGCCATGCTAAATTATGTAGGCTGACCGACATGCATCAAAACTGAAGGATGTAATCTATTTCTTTTATCTTATGCTACAAACCAAGTAAATATTGTGCCATACTTGTTGTTTTTTCCAGATTTTTCCCATCCATGAAAAAAATGTGTTGTTTTGGACAATGTTTTGTTAGCATCACCATATATTGATTTCAATTGATAAGTATACTTTAAATGATAAGGCCAAATCAAAATAAAAGGTTTTCGTCTCCTTTCTCATCATTTTTTGGGTTGCCATGTCATCGATCATTTTTGCTTTCATAAGACAAGACAATAAAAAAATGAAAATTCCAAAGACAGTGAGAATTCAAAGACACTCTACAAATAGCAACAAGTGTCTATGTGGGCCTATGGCAAGACTTCTTTTAAACTTGTTTAACAAAATTTATTTTTGAAAGATCAAGACATGAGGGTAGGAAATTATTTCTGAAAATAATTTTGACAGGCACAAGTAGCTGAAATTTAACTTCACAAGTGACTGAATTTCCCAGAAGAAAAAACAATTACATGTTCATTACATACAACATTTGTAAGGTCACAATAATTCCTAACAAATTTGTTCCAAATCACACCTCATTTTGCATAGCCATTGTGAAGCTGATGACAGCCAGCAACATGGAGAGGTTGGAGGCCAAACCAAAAGTTGTACTCACATGTCATGAGGTTCCACTAAAACTAATCATCTTTTTCTGGTTCAAGGGTAGTTTCAAAATATTTGGAATAGCAGGCCAAGTCGCCTACTTAACAACTACATTGTTAAGATCATGATTACTCAATTAAGATTTTCAGTTTTTAATCAAAACCATCTTTGTGATATTTGTAGACCTAATAAAAACACTGGAATTGTGTAGTTTATCAGAAAAGGCCACACATAGCGCATTTCAACAAAACTCGCTTCTCCAAGGTTGTATATTGTTGTTTGTGTATCTTATGATATCTATACAAGACATAAATGATGTGTTGCCATGGTAATTAAGCAACTAATGTTCAAGAACTTTAATAGCTGGTCATTTTAACAAAAGAAATATTTTACTAAAGGAAGAAAACATCTTCTAGCTGTGTTCTGCTAAATTAATAACGTTTTCAGACAAAAAATTTGAGAACTGATAATGTTCTATATAATGTAACCTCATAAAAAAAAAACCTTCATAGCGATAATATATCACTTATTATTCTGTACATGTAGAGAGTAGAGAGTCAAACCTACTATTATTCTATTTTTCGATATCCAATCTACACTACTAACTAGCCTGTAGATCGCATTTCATCAATTGATTTTTTTTTTGTAGATGAGAACAAAAATGTTTACTGAGAAAACAGATCATGATTCTGGCGGTTAAATAGTCGGCCATTTTGGACAGTAATTCCAGGCTATGTTTATAATGTGCTTATTAACTATAAATATATGAAGTATAAGGTCTACCGCACAAAAAAAAAATCCTCATAAAAGTTAGGTGATAAAAATGATATCAAGAGTAAATGTCAAAATATATTATATCTCTCATTATATTTCCTGAAAGTGGACATTTAAAGTTTAATTCATTTAAAGAAATGATATCTAGTATCCTGGTACAGTACTGTATATACCAATATTAAAGGCAATGGTGAAGATTATAAACAGTTTTGAACTAAACATTCAGAAGGAAAAAAAAAAACCACCCAGAAACATAAACAGGATGTGGCTAGTTGCTAGCAAGCTACTAGGAGTGTTTATCCTAAATTGATAATGTATGAGATTATTTATATTAGAAAACATGCTTTATGAAGTGACGTCACTTGATATTACAACTTAACATCTTTGAGGAACATTTAGTGGGCTACAATTCCGAATGTATGCTCTGAAAAAAATTATTTAGTGAATTAGCCAGGTTAATAATGACACTAACTATGCTAACACAATAAACTTGTCTTAATAATATAATTTGACCTCAAATCTGCAAGATAAAATGCTTTCATCATCCTAAAATAAAAATAAAGAAAACAGGATTTTTCTGGTGGTGTCCTTGTAGTTTGGGACTTGGAGAAATAAACACTACAAATTTAACAAGGATGAACAAACCGTTATTGTAACTAATGATGACATTTAAGAAATGAGGATGGATTCAGTTGTTCTTATCACAAGTCTTGCACCATCAATCAAAACATAAGTATGAGCTATATACTGAACTCTACTTGTATTTCTCAGCAAAATTTAAACCAAGAACGTACAGCCTAAAAATATATATGTTTATTATGTGCATATGTGGGAGGGGGAGGGGAATGTATGAATAAATGTTCAACTCAAAATAGTATTTTTGCTTTTAGTTTTAAAGTTCTTATATTATTTTTTATTAATGTCTTTAGCTTTACTTTCCTCTGCTTTTATTAGTTTAAGATTAACTGCACCACTTTTATGAGCTGCCACTGATGACAAAGCGAAATGTCAATTAAATATCATTATTTATTATACTGCCACATAATATGTTACACTAAAATAGCTTTCTTTCAACTGAAATAATTTGAATAACTCATGAAAACTTATTAAAATACATCATAAAAAGAATATTTCATTTTTATGGACCCTACACACACTTTACAATGATATGATGCTTATGCTTCAAAAATAAAATTTTCAAATTGATGTTAGCTATCCCCAGCACTGTCTCAAGGGCACCCTTGTAAAATGATGAACAGGCCAACAAACAAAAAAACTTGCTGCTCTATAGTGAAACAATACCCCTCTAAAGCATGTCTGTTAGCACATGACTCAATACTTGAATGATCAAGAGATGATTGAACCATGTATTCACCTGAAGCTATTTGTAGAAGCAATAAAAGCAACCAATGAAAACAAAATGTCAACTTCTTTGTAGCACTCAACAATGTTATGATCATAGAGAAGGAAAACCACAAGGTTGTGGTAGGCTGAAACCACATGCACAAATCAAATTAATTCATTTTTGTTGATTGATTTATGAAATTTACTTGGTATCTATTCACAATAAAAGCATCAAATAGAAACATATAATATAAAAAGAAATTTATCTAAAACTATTTTTTAAAAGGAAAAAGAAAAACTATATTATTATTATATTTACTGTACAGTAGTAAGTAGACACCACAATGACCCAAGCAAGTTTTTGTTCTATTTATGTACATTGTTCCTATTTTTTGAAGAAATGCATGAAAAAAGTTTTTGCATTATTATATGCATTATAAAAATGTAACTTTATTAAAATTAATATTAAAAACATCACTTTGGATTAATATTAAGATTAATATCAATTTAAAGAAAAATGGTTTCTATTTATTGAATCTATCAGGATTTTTACATTTTTAACATGGATTAAAATGGTGACCTCAAATTAACAGACAGTAACTTTTATTTCAGAATGCCATTCTCAAAAAATTATCTCAATACGGTTTTCAGTTATTGCCTAGCAATTATGTAGTAAATATTGTTAGGGCTCATGGATAAAGTAAAGCTATGAACTTCCCACTATATAGATCCAAAATCAGACGATGTTTTACTATGTTGTCAGAATAGTTACAACTGACAATAAAAAATAAGAACATACTCAAAGTTGATATATATCAAAGCATTTTGCAAATGCACTCCTAATACTTAGAAGTTTCATGTCTATTTTAAGCTCATTTGAACATTAGCTTATAAATGCCTGCACTCCAGATAAATTCCCACAACACTGATTTGGAGTTGGTAATGCTTTGGAATTTTCACTGGAACCATTTCTAGTAAAGTACTAGATTGCCATGTAGAGTACAGTACTTCTTTATTTACACATTTTTTCTAGAAACATTAAACATGTGTGTTGATATGGTACTGATATATTTTAGTACTGGATATGGTATTGTAATATGATAAATGAATCCATATACATACTTATATATATACTATTGATTTTTTAGTATGTATGTATCATTTTTACCTTCTGTTTTTTATATTTAATAATAATATTTATTTATAAAGCGTATATTTTCAGATTCCTGTTCAATGCGCAATTAATGTACTGTACATTTAACTACTATATTGTGTTTGCATTTGTTTTTCTAGTTTTATACTACTTTTATTTATATGGCCTTGCACGGCTTTGATGAAAAACACCCTTGAGTGAATAAGTTTTACCATGAAATAAAGTATTTATTATTATTAATATTATTATTATTTTTAAAAAAATAAAAATAATTAAAATAATAAAAGTTAGAGGATAATTTCCATGCGATCATAATTATCATCATCCCATATTGTCTGCAAGCACGATTGTGAAACTCACATTTTCAACAATGTCAAAAGCTCTACACTATAGGTTTTATGTGACCAATACCTGTGATATGCCCACATATGGGTATGATATGCCCATATATGGGCATGATAACCTGTCCATATACAGTATTAGACAAATCACAAGTATTGTCAAAGGAAATCTAATAGTGTGGACAGACAATTGATTTTTTAATTAGGACAAGTTTTTTCTCAAGGTAGTTTTAAAAAAACTTACTATAACAGTATATTTATATATAACATTGTATTACAGTATTTGGTTGTTGAGGGTTTAGAGATTCAAGCAAATGAGCCAATCTGTTTATACTTGATGATACCTCACATGACCATAAACAAAATCTAAAGGTGCCAACCTCCATTTGAGAATAATACCTCAAATCCATGCATAAACAAAATGATTAATTAAATTATGAATTTAACAATTTGTGAAAATGGTTTTATTTGTAATAGGATTAGCAAAGCTGAATTAGCACCTGAATGGAATCAATATCTACACACCAAAATGTTGATACTCATTTTGAACTTAAGCAAAACAAATTAGTGGCAGTGAGCAGACGACAAAATCATTGGCTAGTAAGCAGACGACAAAATGTGCCTTTTGAATTTGTTCTGCTAAAAGGTAATTGTGAAATAAATAAAAAATTTAAAGGGAATTGTTTCCTAAGCGATTTTTTTGAAAAAGTGATTTTTAATCAATTTTTTCTTCCCAGTCGAAACTGGCCCAATGTCTTAATAGTCTGGTGCAGGTCATCTAATCTTAGTACCAACTTTGTAAACATGTTTGAACTTGAGGTTGTACTAACTCAAGAATTTCAATGTCAGTAGATCTTCTTCAATAAAATCAATCTTGTATTGATAGCACAAAAGTAATGGATGAGTTCTTTCATTGATGGCCTCAATATAACCATATATCGAACAGTTTCACACACCCAACACCTAAGTTCATTCATTCTCAAAAACAATTGAATATTTCAGAGGATAAGTGGGATTGTAGCCATGAGAGATTGGTCTGTGTTGTACAGGTTAGCCAATACTTGGTATCATTCAATGGTGGTAGTCAGAAGGTATTATACTTTTTTCTGCCTCATTAGCAGACGACTAAAGCTTTTGTTGCTGCGATATAACCTTCAATAATTCAGAGTTAAAAACAATGTTTTACAATAACATTTAGAAAAAAATATTAAGCTGTAATAAATATTATTTAAAGTTTTTTATTTATCTTTCATTTAAAAAAGTTTTAAAAAAAGTTTTATTATATTTTAAAATCAATCATGATGTTTTATGATTTTTGCAAAGTAACACCCTCATTGGGACGTACTTCATTGTTAAATTGACAAGTACATCCTGGTGAAGTCATTGTTGAGACTTCAGCTTTCAAACAACCAGAACTGTTAAAAGTAAATAAAATTCTTCTGACCCTTTATTCTACAGGTACAGGCCTACCCCTTTTCCCCAGGCATACCCTACTACAACTGATCAATAAGCTTTAACAAAAGAATCAATGAAGGCAGCTAAAATCTTCTTGTCAACAAAATTGAAATTCAAAATACTCTTTGTGTAACATGATGAAACAAAACCCTAGCCCTCATTTTGATGTAAAAAAAAGGTTAGGATGTTAGTTAGGCAGATGTACCAAAAAGCCATTAAACATCAACTAAACAGTGTGTAAGCCTATCGTATAATGAATAATATACTGAGTACATATTGCTAACAAGTATTTCATTGTCAATCTAATAAACAAAGACCAGTATTAATCAATATCGTATGACCTACAAAACAACTATTATAAAGCCTTTAAGTGCACAGTTCCTCATCTCCATCTAACGGTATACTATTTGAAATGGTTAACCAAATATCTGGAGGAATATGCTATTTGATAATTGGTAGATGACAAAGGAAACATAGTTACCAAAAATTGATCATTCAATTTGTTCAAACAGAAGCAGCTTGGTAAATATCATACAATTTTTGTTTTGAACGATGCAATGTGATTGAGAATGGTACAGTAACTGTACTTTTTTTAAGTGATATTTTATACCCAGGTGTTCAAAACAATCCAGAACTATACATATCAACTGATGTCACAAATAATCCACAATGATCAAATTAAATTAATCATTCAAATCATCATCTCACAAGTCGATCAATAATCAATATTTGTTGTCTGGAACAACTGATTATCTTCTTGTAATATCACTGTTTATTATGCAGTTTTATAGAAAAATTGTTATTTCGCTGAAAAAAAACTTTAAAACTTAACGAAAGCTTTGTCAATATTAACAATTCTATATCTGTTTTCTGAAAGTTTTAAAAAGTACTGTAAACATAGATCTAGAATATGTGGAACATTAATTTAACTTTCTTAGATATAAACACAGTAAATTCAAAGTGTATTGTCACCGGATGAGATAACAATCACTACATTTTTGGGTTGAATACTTTAATCACATTTCTTTCAGACGAGTCTCAAAACTTTCTCAAGCAAAAAATTATATGCAACAGCTTGGGGCAACTTACAAGATATTTGACACCTTTCATTATAAATCCTACCTCTTTGGATTTTTGAATAAATCTCTCTATATTTTGGAAACTAGGTCCATAACATTATTAGTATTTAATTACAAAAATTATACCAGACAATAACAATTTAGTGCAAGTGAAAACTGACACACTCAAGGAGTTTTTGGTTTATTATTCAAATGAATGTGTATGCTATAAAGATAACCTGTTGATGAAATTTTTTTTAATACTGCATGAATACAGAGGACTGGAATTAGGAACCCATATAAAAAGGTGACTGTATTTTAAAATACAGGTTCATGAATTTAAACTTAAGAATAGAGAATCCACTTGTAATTTGAAGCATTCTGGAGTAAAATCTTGAGGTCTCAGGGGCCAAATACAATGTGGTCACTCAACTCCAGTTTACACAACTCAATGACCTATTTAATGGTTTATAATGGGATTATTTTTTGGATTCTTAATTTTAGGACTCTGGTGAGTCCCTTCGGAATTTATCATCTCTGGTGACGTTTGTGTTTTCAGATGGTTTGGTAATGGCTATGCTAATAGAATATTAACAGTGTATACTCAAAATGAATATGGAAAATCTCATGAATTAAATATTGATTGAACATACTCATAACAGTGGTTTGATTCAAACATCAATATATTATTTTAAAAATAACCCTTGATGTATAATTTCTTTAAAGCTAACATACTTAATAAAATCCAATCTGAATACCAATGAAGATGTATTTAAAGGGAAAGCCAAACAATATAAGCTTTCAGTGTGCAACATACTGAGATAATTTAACAATAATATAGGCCTAATAAAATAATAAATATTGTATTATTCTTTAACTCCAATTTAAACCATTTTATTTAACTATATAAAATATATTTAAAAGACCTTTCAATTTACCTAACAAAATGAAATGCAATAATTCTATTTAAATATACACATGGATCAGTTAACAAAATGACTACCATCAGTAATATTTTAAGTGGTTTTTATTCACTACCATTTCAAACCAACTATAAAATTGTGAAAATTACTTTTACACCATGTTAATTCTTTTGTTGGGCTTCAGTCAAATATTATCCACATAATTATTATACTCTTGAATAACATGTTGTACAGTACAGTACTTGATTACTTGATAAGCAAAGGTAATTTAGCATATGGCAATTATTGTTAAATACAACTATCAACATAACAGATTTCATGCACTGTTACCTAAAAACCCAGATTTTAAACAGATTTAATACAAATGATTACAGCACATTTAAAAATAAAACTGTTGAAATAACGGCAACAATATTTCATATTTGAATTTGTGAATGAACAAAGAGCAAGTTCAGCCATGGTTTGATTCAAGACCTCCAAATGTACTGAGAAGGATGAAGTAAACTGTAGATGTATTCATCCTATCTTGAGTTACAAATAATGTAAACTGATTTGGTTGGATTAAATTGTACAATTTGTTTGTTTATTAAGCCAATACCAAGAAGGTAATTAAATTGTTTTCAAAATGGATTTGGCTACTGGTACCAAATACATAGTCTACCTCAGTTATTAAGTTTCCTATTCAAATGAGAGAACAAACCACTTCACAGCCCCTCAACAGTGCAAGCTAGAATGATACCAGCAGGCTTTTCAATATAGAGCAATCTGTAACCCTGGTTTCTCAGGTGCGAGGTTGAGGTGGGTGGGGGTGGGAGGGAGAAAATCGAGCTCAGTTGGTTATGTTGAATCATTAACTTTGTATGGTTAGTCAGTGACATATGAAAGTGGTCGGGAATGGCATGACCCAGAAGTTTTCACCCCAACCCCCCATCAGAAATAATTACCAGCCACCTCTCCTCACAATCAAGTCACAGCTTATATAAGAACTGATTAACAACAAACCTGGTAGAATAATTATCATAAATAAATTATTATTATATTATTATTATAATTATCTATATGATGATATGATTCTCATCTTGAACACTGATTTCAAACACCCAGAAGAGTTATCATCACTTGGGCGCTTTCCTTAATTGAAATCAAAGCCTATCCTATGCATATCGGGGCCTATCCACTCCACAGACGGTGAACTTAAAAAAAAATAATTCTACATTACAGACTCCGACATTATCAAATTTTAATATTACACAGAGACAGAGATATGAGTAACTTAGTTACAGTATCTATGATTCGTAAGTCGCTTATGTCGATCCCGCGAATTTTAAGCAGAAGATGGGTGGGTTTATTGGTTAGTTAAGCATGGAGTTGGACGGTTCAGGCTTACCTGTCGTTGTACTAACATCCTGAGCAGTTACTCCACATATAAGCAGCACACAAATCCACCGCAATAGCAAAGTTGTACTTCTTGCTCCCTCCATAAGTGCTAGTAAGCACGGAAACATCAACCTACGCCATTGAGTACTTCTCAACTATTTAAAGGCGAAAGAGCTGGCATATGCAGCACATTCTAAACAGGCACCGTGTTTGTCACTTTAAACTTCGGGAAAACTTGACAGATCCAGAATGGAAAACCACCAAACCGCAAAAACTCATTACTGTTTCAGCAGACTACTTAACCGCTCTCCAATTGACTCATTGATAAACATCCCGAAACACTTAGCCAATCAGTGAATGTCTGAGAAAGAGTCTCGACGACATAATCCAATCAGATCAGCTGTCTATGGCATTTTTAATAATAGAGGACGCTATTTCAAACTAAAAATTATTTTTTGACTATTGCGTATAACGTATCTCAGTTTCGAAAATTAATTTCAACTTTATTAATTTCTATCAGGAACAAACAATATTGTCACAAATTTTATAGCTGATAAAAGTTTTGTGAAAAAGGGCTGGTGGCCAATAAAAGTAATACACATCATGGGCCTAAATTTCGTAAACAGAGAGAAACTTCACCCACAAATAAGACAGTACCTAAATGAGGTAAACTGAACAAAATATCCTTAGTAGAAATCTTCAATGAAAAGCGAAAATTACATTTCTAAATTTCGTACCGACAGCCCATTCCGAACCGTTTTATTACTTGAATTCAATTGATGATCTGATAGATATTGGAGCTCTTATGTCAGTATGCTTATACGATATATTATGCTATTTATTCACACGTAACTACGCCAAAAATGGAACGATGCCAGATATTGTATTATATTTCATTTATTTTGCTTTTTTAGGAAAAAACAAAAAGTAGCTCCATTAGCGAAATGTAGATAGGTATATAAAACTCGTGAGAGTATTCAGAAACTAGGCCCTATATGAAAAAATTTATTTTAAAAAAATAATCTGACTTGTGTATGTAATGTACTAACAACAGAATTGATACGAATACTTGCAATTTGATGTCAATAATTTTAAATAGTGTAAAAATGACATCAAATTAACGGACAATTGTGATGTTCTGAGTGGCGTAACGGCTATGCTCTTACTTGCTAAAGCCAGGGGTGGCTCCAGCGGTGGCTCCAGCGAGGCCCCCCGGTCGGGGAAAGCTTCCCCCCCCCCCGTCGGGGAGAAAAAGCACAATACGTCGGGGAGAAAACAAATTATATGTATTTTCTACATATAGGCCTATTGGTAGACTATAAAATCGAATAAATAAGCCTTTATAAACCCCTTAATTGTCAAAATTTTCGGGGCTTTTCCCCCAGGACCACTTTCGAAGCCTTTTATTTGAAGCTCGACCACCCCCACTATGCTTTCGTCCTGGAAATCTGACCCCTCGTCGGGGCATCGGCCCCCTCGTCGGGGATTTGAAAAACCATTGTGTAATAAAATGCCTCCGACGAGATTCGAACGAGAATGATTTTTCATAGGAGGATGTTCCATCATGTCCTTATTAGACACTGTATATGCTGTCTCTTATACACATCTAGATGTGTATAAGAGACAGTATATATATATATATCGATAAAAACATTAAACTTTTTATTTAAAAAAATTAAGACCAACAACCACGTGAAACAAGAAATCAAGGCCAAGAGCAAAAGCGACACATGAGTATGATACATATGTTTTTGTCCATAAATATTTATCGATTGTAATTTGCTCGTTTTTGGTATTTAATGTACTGTACTATGTTTATTAGTGATATCTTAGTTAAGTATGCTTTTTTTGGGTTAAATCACAATACATAAACTTGTGATTTGTGATGTGTAAAAAAGGCATTAAAATACGTCCTAGAGACGTTAAATACGCCGAAGCTGCCGGAGTTTTCTCCTCTCACCCAATGGCCTCTGCGTCTTGGCCTCTAAAAGTTGGATACACGTACTCCGGGAACAGCTTTGCCACGTGGGGGCGCTAAACAAAAAAATGTCTATACTCTGACCATTGGTAGAATAATTAGCGATTTATGTTTACATTTGTTTTACTGCATTTCTGCATATTGTCGATTTTTTATCTAAATTTATGAATGTGCATTTAAGATGTGATGTTTAAATGGCTTCCAACTTTCATAGTAATATTGTTTCGTTTTCTTTTTTTTGGGGGGGGGGGGGTTTCAATTCAATTGTATTATAAAGTGAGTGAGTAGGCCCTATTAATTAATACCGTCAAACCTTAAATAGAAGTCATGGGCTTGTTTTCTTGGAATCCTTAGATGGGTTTCTTTTCAAGATGGGCCTCTTGTCGAGATGGGCTTTTTTTTTTTAAATTACCTTTGGAAACCAAAAATGGGAGTTTCTTTTCAAAATGAATGCTGTAAGTTTTGGAATTGCTACTTGGGCTACAATATTTCTTCAATTATGGAATTCAAAATTCTGTTTAATTTTTTTTTTTAACAATGCTAGTACAATAAAATTCAATTGATACTGACACGCTATCATAATCATCTAACATAACATTTGTCTGAATGTTAGTACTATCTCAAAAGTAGATCATATTATCTGGATTAGAAGCCCATGAGCTTCTTTTCGAGATGGGTTTCTTCTTGAGATTAAGCCCATGTGACTTCTTAAAAATAAATAATTTTATTTAAGGTACTTTATCAGTTTACAGTGCCAAAAATTAAACAACAGATCTTTATATGATACTCAGCCTTGGTTTATTTTCAAAAGATATACACAAAATACTAAATCTCTGCCCGCATTATTTTTTAGTTTTATGCAACAAATATGTGTGATTTGCAAATATATACACATAGGTATGTCATGTTTTATATCCATATATGGGCATGGTTATGTCACATTACACCTACTGTAAACCACCTACTGTATATAGGGGCAAACCATATACAGTACATGTCACACTAATCTTAAAATTATGTTATGGACAGATATATATTATTCCAAAAATAGGTTTTAGGAATATGATAATAGATTGTCATCACCTTTTTGTATAATCAAACCGAGGTAGTTGCTGATTAAAACAATTAAATAATAGACATCAATTTACTAAATTAAAAGTTACGTTTAAATAATAACTGAAATACATAGTTAACACCAGCATAAAACAGGACTGTCTCAACAAATTTTAAGCAAACTAGTAGTGGTTTTGGCATGAAGAATAGAAGAGTGTAACACTAACAGTGTAATTGTAGGACTATAGGTAGCAGAAAAGAGAGGCAGACTCTGAAAAACATTGAAAAATGTCATGTGACCTAAAGAAGCAAAAGGCATTTCATAAACATGTATAAATTACAGGTAAAAGTCAAACTGGTGCTCAGCAACAGAATTTAGAAAAAATGTGAAACTTTTAAAACAATGACAGAATTGATACAATGAATTAAAATAAACCATTTAAACACCTCATACTGTAGCTAGACTGAAAACTGTACAGTAACCTAAAATAAATAACAGGTATTATATTTGGTAAATTTTAATATTTATGTTCATTTCATTGAATTAAATATGAATTAATATTAAGAAAAAGTCATTTGTAAATGAAACTGGTAAACTGCTGTACAATTGTTTAAAATAAGATACAAAGAGTAACACAAACTTTAAAATAATACATTATTGCATAAAATTTTAAAACCAATATACATCAAAGCAGTGTTGTATTTGATAAAATTAATTGTAATTAAAAAGTTAATTACATAAAAAGCCCAGGATCATTAAAAACTGTTGAATCGTATTTCAAGCCATTCAACTCAATGTCCTATTACCCAAGTAAATGAAAGACCGGTACTTTAAGCCATTCAACTCATATATAGTACATGTGATTGTTTACAGTAAGTTAAATACATTGGCTATTACCCAAGTAAATGGAAGACCGGTGTTATTAAAATATATAGTTAAGTTCATCTTGCATCAGATAAATTAGTTCATTTCTAGATCATAAATTCTTTGACTACCTCCTATAGTGGTGTCCACCAGACCGTGATTCATGATGTTGGTGATGACCTCTACTGCCAGATGAATGCCTCATTCCCGATTCGGCATTTCGGCGCATCTGTTTCTCAATTATCTCCTGTGGTTCATTTCCATGTCGCATGTGATGACTGCGTTTCTTTCCACTAGAATTTCGTTGTTCATTTTGGCTTCTTCCATGTTGGCTTGACCTGTTTCCACCACCATTGTAACTTTGGTGATCTCTGGGATTAGATTCATATTCATTGAAGCTTTCTGTTCGATGGTACTGGGGACTACTTCTCCTGAAATCATTGTCATAGTTCTGATGATGTCGGTTATGAAATTGTTTGTCCATAAATTGCTGATGATTATTTTCAAAAAATTGGTTAGGATGGTTACCATGAAGTTGAAAATTTCCTTGCATTTGATGTTCTGAAAACCATCCTTGAGGTGGTAAATTCATATTTTGTTGATACTGCGGTGACTGCCCTTGGAAATTTGGATATGAATTTGAGCGTACATAATTTCCATGTGAAGGCTGAGGTTGCCATCCAGATTTTGATTGCGATTGCTGTTGGTGAATACTTCCTGAGCGAAACTGAATACGTAATTCTTTTTGAAAAAGTCTTGTTCCCTCCATGATATTTTTAGCGTAGGGAACGGAGACATCGTGTTTAAATTCGACAAAGGCAAATGGCTTGTCAGCCATACGCTTCACAGCAACTAAAGGACCAGCCTGAAAAATAAAACAAAGAATTGGTGTTGGTCTTGACTGACAATTATTTGTAAAATATAAAATAATATTGGGAGCCTTTCTATCTAGTAGGCCTAGCTAGCTGGCCAAAAGGTGATAGTGCTTTGATCTAACATACGTATGCTTCAGTCTAAGTACAAACCAAGGTCAGGCCTAGGCTATAGAAGGAAAATAGAGCCTAGGCCTGGCCCTATGATGGCTAACGAATTCCCTCAGATGTGGCACCCTACCAGTACCAAGCCTACCTAACTTCCTCTGTGTGAACCTGCGAACCGGCCTACCTAGCTAACCTTGTTACTCTGTTGTTTTACCTGTAAAAACAGTTCATAAAGGATATCCTCAGTCACACCAGCTTCAAGATTTCCCACATAAAGTGTTCTATCAGCTCTATCATCGTCCATTGTGTCAAAAAGGCAGGGATTTAGTGCTGTTAATAATTATGAAGCAAAAAAAATGTTGCGGAGAATTAAAACGAACAGGGGAATTTCCAAAAAGCAATGAAGCATGTGGTAAATACCGGCCATTACGTGATGAATAATCGCTGCAGACCGCTGCGGTACCTTTCTTACCTGGCACTTGAAGCTACTGCTGGTAACCTTTGACACCAATATCAAATTCAGCGTTCTCAAATTGCAAATTGTTGTTTGGGTTTGTAATCGATCTTTTCCAATGTATCAGAGAAGGAAGTACTAAGGTAATTCCGAATTCCAAAGGAATTTAATGATTTGTGTATGTCTAAGTATTAAATGTTATTATTTAACTTCTAGTAATGTGTTGTCTTGTGGATTATTCACCTGTTGCCAGGCACGCTGAGTGAGTGTCTGGGCTGTCTGAATCTGAAACAGAGCAGAGAGAGAGCCTCTATCATAATAAGCTAGGTCTTGGACTTCGCTTTCCCAGCTAGGCGTAGGCCCAAGCCTAGCCAGCTAGGCTTCAATGCCTGCCATACCCCCTTGCGGATTTATAGTAGGCTAGGCCTAGTAGTAGTAGTACGTGTAGGCTAGGTCTGGCCTAGCAAGTCCGTTTCTGTAAGGTTTCGGGTGACAAGTGCGAACATAAATCCAGAGATTGCTTTAGTTTCTGTAATTGATTTATTTATGTAATAGCCTAGGCCTATTATATCCTACTTAGTAGTCTACTCAGGCCTAGGTCTTAATTTAGAGCCCTAATCCATTCCTATGCTGTTAAATAATACAATAAGCAGAGTCTAGAGATCCCAAGTTGGAAAACCAAAAAATAGGGAGATTTTTTCGTGAAGCACTCACCTCCTGTAGCGACGCGCTGTGATGCCTTACAACGCTCTGTGCTGTAGCGATGCGCTGTGATGCCTTACAACGCTCTGCGCAACATGAAAGTGTTTACACAAAAAGAAAGAGTCAAACTGGTATCGTGAAATTTTCGGGATACTGTATTTTTAAAAATCGGGAGAAATTAATGAAAATCGGGAGGGCAGGAGACAGCCTAAAAAATCGGGACAAACCAGATGTGGTGCCGGGGGGGGGGGCTGGAGGAGAAAAAGCACAATTTGTTGGGGATAAAAAAAAAATATGTATTTTCTACATATTAGTAGACTCTAAAATCGATTAAATAAGCCTTTGAAACCCCTAAATTGTTAAAATTTTCAGGAGACTTGGGATCTCCGCTTAAGAATGTAAATTGTAAAAGAATATAAGACTTAATGTATCGTATGTTGACACATTACCCAAAAAAGAGCCAAGCTATGCACTCTGGGAAGAATATGATTATTACTTTTTATGATGGTTCCTCCACACATCAAGCATTTTCATTAAGGATGTAGGCCTGTGGCATACTGTACTGTGTATAATTTCATACAATGTCTTGTCCCTTGAAAGTGAAAAAACATCATAAAAAATCAATTGAAATATTTTTTTTTTTCATTCTGAAAAAAGATAAAAAATTATGAATTTGCGTATATTATTATATAACAAAGAAAAAGTTTAAACTTAGGTGCTCTGAAGGAACCAAACACAACATTTGGACACACAGGAAAATGATGCTATCAAGCAAAGGGAGAGTATAAAGAAATTGCAACCCGCTTATTTTGAAATTAATTACATTGATTTTCATCTGGATAATGATTAAAATGATAATAGGAACACAACGCCAGTGACTGGTAATAGAAGTCTTTCTATCATTTTTTGGTATTTTTCTATGTTATTTTATTGACATATTGCACAGTATTGTTTATATTTTTGCCTTTCCACTTGACTTTTTTATTACCTCCTAAATTAATTAAATTTTTTCTTTCAGGTTACTATCAAAATGAAGTAGCCTGTTTAGTAATGGAGCAAGAACTGAGTAACTAGGATGGTCACCCTTGACAACAGATACTTTATCCAACTTTCACTAGTCTTGACTATCATTACAAAAGCCCTCCCTCTACAGTTCGTGCAGGAACCATCTCATCTTGTTGCCATTGAGCTGCAGCCTGTATGGTGGCACTGCATAGTCAGGGGAAACCCTGAGCCTGTTGTAAGCTGGCTGTTCAATGACCAGCCTATCAGAAGCAGTATCTTTGAAATATTGCCCAATGGAACGCTACATATTGTAAGTGTGATCCAAGATGCTGTTGGGAACTACAAATGTCAAGCAACATCTGGTGCAGAGACTATTACAAGTCAAAGGGCGTCTCTTAGTTTGGCGTGTAAGTGCTAAATGAACTTTAGGATTTTGTTTTGACAATTGCCAATGATCTTTTTGTAAGTTATATTACATTTTGCTATTTAAAAATCTGAGACCTTTGACATTTTTTCCTGCCACAGTTCTAGCCGAATCATTTATTACTCAGCCAGCATCAGTGACAACAAACACAGGCCAAACGGCAACTTTCCAGTGTAGTATTAACAGTAATCCACCGGCAACAATATCGTGGCAACTTAATGGCGCAGATCTTGTGCAAGCATCTATCACCACGACAACCATCTCTATGGTGACATCAAGTAGTCTGACAGTGCTGTCACCTAATCATGAGGATATGGGATCATACACTTGTACTGCAGAAAACATGTTGCTACGGTTACAGCGGATCAGTGAATCAGCTACTTTAATCTTAATTGGTATGTTGTGATTGGATAGAGTGGCTAATACTAAAGAATGAATTGAAGTTAGGAAACACTAGGCCAATGAGAATTGAGAAAAGAGACTGTATAAGGCAATTAGTTATTCTTATTCATGTATACATTTTCATACCTATAGGACGACCAGGATTTCTCCGGCCACCTGATGGACAGAGTGCTCCTGAAGGTCAAAGTGTAACATTTTCCTGTATCACCATTGGAAGTCCAGCAGCTACCATCCGGTGGCTTATGAGTAGCGGTCAACAAATCCAGGTAAGAGTTTTTATTTTGTATTGTATGTTATTGTATAATTGTTGTATAACAAATATTGAACATTAATTTCAAAAATTACCACTGAAAATATTGGTTTATTTTTTTCAGTCTTCCGGACGCTTTTCTGTCACATCTTCCACTCTGACTATTGTTGACGTCCAGCAATCAGATGCTGGATACTACACATGTTTGGCTGTCAACAGTTGGGGGGAAAACAGTGCCTCTGCACTTCTTGTAGTTGACCCACCCCTACAAGGGGTTACTCTAACTCTCCGTCCAACTGACCAATCTGCCCAAGTTGGCAGCAGGGTGACATTCAAATGTGAGGCTACTGGGAGTCCAGCACCCTCTATAGTTTGGAGCAAGGTATGTTTTCTTACAGTATATCATCCATCTTTGTTCACCACAAAACCTCAAATTTAATTCAATTAACTGAAATGATTATTTAAACATGATTAAATTGCAATTGCACATCTTTGTAAATATTATTTTTTTAAGGCTAGTGGGATCATCCCTACCGAGAGAGTGGAAGAGCCCAGGCAAGGCTGGCTCCGGCTCCTAAATCTTGTAGAAGAAGATGAGGGCGTGTATGTGTGTACAGCAAATAATGGGTACACTAGCCGAACAGCACAAGCTCATCTGATGATACAAGGTATGTAAAGCGTAAAACTGAAATGAAATAAGAATGAGGTCTTGCATGGAGGGAAAGAGTATGTAATAAAGGAGAGAGATAACAATATTTTAGTTGAAAAGAAGATTTTAAATTACAGCATCTGTAACCGTACAAATTTCGTACTTTTTATAGACAGCCATTAATGTTTTGATACAGAAAAACAAGACATACTGTATTTTATTTTAAAAAACCTTTTGTCTTGACTGTTAAATAGTTATTCCTGTAATAACAACAGCACCAGTAGACGCTACTGTAGTGACAGGGATGCCTGTCATGCTACACTGTCAAGCAAGTGGTAAACCAGTCCCACTGATCACATGGACCACACCTGGCCCTGATAGAGCACCTATCCAAGCCCCAAGTACTGACAGTCAAAGTGTTCAGGCTCTGGGCAATGGATCGTTGGTCATTATGGCCATAACAAGTGACCAATCAGGAACCTACACCTGCAGTGCATCCAATACAGTTGGGACTGATACATCTTCAGCCATAATAACAGTACAAAGTAAGTAAGCCATTATTGAGTTTGTGACAACAGTTTTTGTAAGGTTTGTTTCTCAAACGTAGTTTTGATAAAAATTACTTGAGTATAGGTAGGTAAACATTACCAGTACCAGTAATTGATAAAGATTCTAATGATATTGACTATTAATTTCATCTTCACACCCATATTCCATATTGTTTTCTGTAACAATATTATTGGTTTTGTAGGCTCACCTGTATTTTCTGTCTGGCCCTCAAATCAACAAGTTGTGGAGGGTGATAGAGCAATGTTGCAGTGCAGGGCTGAAGGAAACCCTCAGGTGTGTAAAACTTAACAATGATAACCATCAGTTCTTCAATGTAACACTAGGTTATCTATAACATAAATTACTATCTCCACACTATATGATTAATCAGTTTTTAAATTTTATCCATTTTCACAGATCACCTATTCCTGGTTTTACTTAGGACAGCAGCTAACTAGTGACCACAGCTATGAAATCTACAGCAATGGGGACCTTATAATCAACAACATTCAAAATAGCCAGGAGGGCATATACACATGTGAGGTTTCAAATCTACTGGGCAGCGATCAGGCACAGCTATTTCTTACTGTTCTTGGTAAGTATATTGCTTGACTCAATCTAAAGCCAGACACACACTGGTCTGTGAGAGTGTTTGACGATGCGATACTGTCCACTGAGTGTCAGTGCCAATCTAAGCGGATAATGTTTAAAAACAATCCATCTTGCACGCATCATTCATCACATTATGTTCTTCATAAAATCGCTTTAAACATGACCATCAGCGCAATGTGTGCCTGCTTTAACCCAGTCAGTTGCTCTACCTATACTGTACTGCTCACCAGCTTACCCAACATATATAGTAACTTAATTCTGTATCAATTTTCAGTTCCTCCTCTGTTCAACGTACGGCCTCAAGAACAAACTGTGACACTGGGGCAGTCCTTCCGATTGGATTGTGTAGCATACGGTGATCCACGTCCACAAGTATCTTGGAGGAAGGATGGGCAACAGCTGGTTTTAGGTAAGGTGTCAAAATATATTAACAATGCTACTAAAAGAATTTCAGTACTCAACAACTGTTGTAGAAACTATCTGCTCTTATGGAATATCTGGCTCATGTGGGTAAATTGGGTAAAGAGCTTGGGTGTACTGCCCAATTTATTACCAAAAGGACCCTACTTAAAGTAAGACTAAACTAAAGTTTGACATCATTTATGTCTTTTCAGTAAATAACCTGCAGTTGCTGTCTAATGGTAGTGTCATGGTGTTCAGTGCTACCCAGGAGAACCTAGGTACCTATACCTGTGTTGCAACCAATACCGCCGGTTCCAACCAAATCTCTGTCAACATTCTAACGATAGGTAAGAAAATCACAAGTTGAACATTCTGTATTGCAGTATGTTGAGTATTACTCAAGAGAAATATGATTCAAAGAACCTTCTAAATAACACAAGTAAAAGCATCGATTTTCTGCAAGAAGGGAAGATAGGTAAAGGAGGCAGAGCCTATGTTCATGACCTGCCAATATCGTTCTTACTTGTGTCCTGAGTAACACTTTACTTTCAGTAGCCTTGTGCTTCTGATAGGATGTAAAACCGTTGGTCCTGTGTGCATGATTGCTCATGGGTTCGAAAAGGATCTTGGTGTATTATTTGGAAAAGTATAGATTGTCTCCTGGTGTACTAAACAATTTAAACAGCACAACATTTTTTTTAATGATGATGAACACTTAAGGATTTACTTTACATAATTTTCACAGCTAAAATACTATATTTTTCTTGTAAATAGATATTCCTAAATTTATAACCGCACCCACCAATGTGACAGCCAATCAGGGAGACCCAGCTTCTTTAGTCTGCCTAGCAACTGCACGAGAGAGGCCAATCATCTCGTGGTACATTTCAGATGCCAGTGGCTCTGAATTAAGCATTGTTGGTATGGGTGACTCAGAGCTTAATATTCCGGGTGAAGACACATACATCTCGACTAGTGGCTCATTGGAGTTTGTGTCTGTAAAAGAGATTGATAGTTCTTTTTATAGATGTGTCGCAACAAACTCAATAGATGCAATATCGGGATTGGCATACTTGGCTGTAAATTGTAAGTAACAAAAACATTTTTTGGTATTATGCATCTGTATATGTTGTGTGTCATTTATATTATTATGTACGATTATATAAATGTTCATAACCAAAATGATTATAAAATATGAAATACAGAGACTATATTATGTCATAATATCCAAGTTATTTTACTTCATTTACTAATTATTTTAGTATGGTATTATTCTATAAGAAATTAATACATCATAAATTTCTGTTTAGTTCCACCAAGAGTTTTTCCCATCGACCCAGTCACATATACACAAGATTCAGGTACAGAACAGCTTCATCTAGAATGCATAGCAGAAGGAAGGCCGACCCCACATATAGAATGGATCCTTCCATCAGGACAACCAGCCACAAGTGACATCAGTATCTCAGGAGTGCAGGGGTCATTATTAATTAGCAACCTAACAGTGAGTGGACACCATGGTGAATTCACCTGTCTTGCTACAAATGAACTTGGGGTGGCCAACCGATCTGTGATGGTCACTATTTTAGGTGAGTCGTTAGATATTCTGCATTATTTTTTTGTCATTCAACAGCAAGTGACTTGCCAATATAACAGGATGGAAGTGATGGCTCTACCAACTCAGTATTTTGATGAGTCTAGGGAGTGGAATTGTCTTTTATCTGTCAGAAATATTTCTTCTGGTTTTGTATGATTTGAACCCAGGACTCTGGGATTTAGAGGCAAGCTTCTTAACAACGAAGCAACAGCTTCATTATTCCAGTTGTTTTTTGAAACATTTCATCCGTTATTAATTGTTGAATTTTATAATTCATCATTAATTTCTTTTATTCTCTTGTCATGAATGTCTTTTTCTTTATATACTTGATAATAAAATTATATATGAAATCAACCCCTTTTTGTGTTTGTGTCTTGCAATGTAGGCCCACCTGTTTTAACCAATATTCAAATCACCCACCAAGAGACTTCAGTTACGATATGTTGTGATGCTATTGGATCACCTGATCCCACTATAGCGTGGGAAGTAAATGGAATTCGACTTACAGGCTCTGGTATTCCGAGTCATTTCATAACACCAGAGGGCGCTCTAGTTATACAAGATCTTGATGAAATTGAATCTAATGAATATTCATGTATTGCTCAGAATTCAAGAGGTAGTGATCAAAGATGTTTAAAAGGTAAGAATGAATTGAATATTAAATACTTCTGGAGTAACGAAAAATGGTGAATGTTGCCTTCTGTTGATGACCATATGTTTGCATCTGCCATGTGGTTGGTTCAAAAATAGTAAGGTTGGCAGGAAATTGACATGAACAATTTGAGCTTTAATGTTTTACAATTATAAAAGCATACCTGGATATAATATATAATTCAAGATACAAGTTTGCTTGTTTCAATTTTTAATCATTTTTCTTACATCAGAGAGCCTGTTATCATAGCCAAGTATACATTTTCATGATGTCATTTCATTTTCCTCTTCAGTGCCTGAATCTCCAAGTCCCCCAACTCTCACTTCCATTTTATCTACCTCAGTGGGATTGGCTTGGAGCCAACCATCCTCTGATAGTGATTTAAGCATCACAGGCTTTAGAGTATTATATAAAGAGGTAAATACTCTGCAGGTATTGCATTTACAACTCATTACATGTAGTTCATTTATTCATAATTTTTGTTTAATTCTGATTAATTCTTAGTCAAATTAAATTAACAGTTTAAATAGGATGTCTGTGAAAAATGAGAGACTTTGTATTGAGATTGATGTATTTTCCTATTGTAAATTGACTTATTATTTAATTTATTTACATTTAGATCCAAAGCAGTGTGTATATTGAACTTTCAGAACACATTGTTCAACGAACGTACACAGTAAAGAATCTTACACCGTACACCAATTATATCTTCAGTCTGAGATCTGTTAATGATCTTGGGATTGGACCACCGAGCGTCCCTTCCACCCAAGTTACCACCAAGCAAAGTATACCATCCAAACCGTACAACCTCAATGTTGTAGCACATGCAAATTCCTTTACGGTTCGCTGGCGAGAACCTGAAGAGCTGAACGGACCAGTGGAAAATATAATTTTTGAGCTACGCCACCGAGTGAATGGTTCCTCAGTGCAGGAAGCTGTCGTCCAGTTTGAGAACAATCCGCCATTAGAGACGTTGATTGAGAATCTTGAGTATGCAACGTATTATGAGATACGTATACGTGCTGGGAATAAGGAAGTGTACGGATGGAGTGAATTTGTAACACTTTTTGCTAAAACTGAATCAAATGGTAAGATAAACGTGATGCTGCTTGATCCCTCATTGGTAAACTAATACATTAGTATTTGACATCAACGTCTAAGACGCTTAATAAACTGGTACAACCCTTTCACCAATTGCAGGTTTTTAGAGTTTTGAAAGACTTATTAGAAAAAAAACAGTTAATAACTATTCATAACTTATGTTAATAATAATGCTATTTTACAGTTAAAAGCATTTTTAAAATACCACTGAAAAACATAAGTTTATCATAAAATCATTTAAATATTGAAAATGTTAGATATTTACATAGTGATTGTTTTCAGAAGTTCTTTTATATAAATGATCTCTTAGGACATAAATCCTGATGATTTAGCTGTTGTATATTGGTTTGTTCATGAACTGCATTACTGTACTATTTTATTATAATAAAATTTCTTTTGTTTTATAGTATTAACATTAATTGTTCAGGGGTTACAGGTTACTTCATATGGATCAGATGCAGTTAAAATCTCATGGACGGTAAGTATTTATCTCTTGTTTAAGTGTCCAGGTAAATTTGTTTCTGCTAATGCTCCCATTTAGTGTACATGAATATTATCTGGCAATTTATTTTTACGCTACAGTGTTACCACACAGAATGTGTAGTGCTAAAAGAGAGCGACTCTTATTAAAAGATTTAAATTGTTAAGGTTTTGATCATTAATATAACATCTTTTATTGTCTATTTCCTTAGGCTGTGGAAAATTCACTTTTTGAATCTTATTCAATAAAATATCGACGTCTAGCCACAAATGAGACATTCATATTGTCAGAACCTGAGCCCACTGCCAATAGTAGGATTATCACAGGCCTTGAGCCGAACACTACGTATGCCTTCAAGATAGCTATATGGTCCTCATCAGGAGGAGGTCTATATTCAGAGGAAGTGATCATTACAACTGATCCTGGTGAGTTGTATTTCTCACAAATATCATTGCCGTTTATAAATACAAACTCATTACTTTTAATCCCTTATAAAAGCAATGGTACTGCACATGATACAGTAACACAGTATGCATAACAAAATATTTCATGCATTTGTGCACCCAGGAGTTCAAATTTGGACATGCTATGATTGTGCATTGAACATTCATTTTCATGGTACGAATGGTATTTAGCCATGGTTTCAGTAAAACCCACTATGTATTTAAATCAAATGAAGGTACATTTTAGCTATAAAAAAAAATTACACTTATCTTGGTTAAAAATAATTCAGTGCTAACACATTATATAAAGATGAATTAATTTAAAAGCTTTTTTTTTTCTAGGAGGATCAGAAGCAGAACAGGGTCAACAAATGGGTGGTAGTTTTAGCAATGAGCTGCTAGCAGCAATTGTAGTGGGTGCTGTTCTATTCATTGTGCTTGTTGCCGTTATTATCTTTGTTGCCTGGCGAAGAATCCGGTCAACACGAACTGGTCACATCGCACCGTACGGTAGAAGAAGGAAAATGATACCAGACAAATATTGGATCAGCAATGGGTAAGATTCTTAACTTTTGGAAATCCAAAACTAATTTGCTTATTCTATTTATCAACTTAGATATTTGGTAACAAATAGTTAAGTTATAGCAGAACCCCTTTGTAACTCAGCGAACACCGCATTCCCTATGTTCCGAACCTTGCATAATCCCCTGCCCTTGGTGTACCTTGTGTTTAATGTTCAACTCCTCAACTTGTAACAACATTCCAATCTGTTTAACACCCCTCAGCACAGACAAATAAAAGTATCAAGATGTGAATTCATATCATTATCATAGATTTACCTTTCAGGTATTGATCAGGGGATTGTTGTTGCCAATGTCTAACCTCTAACCACACTTACTATTCAAGAACTACTATTATAATATCAGAAATTAATGAAAATGATAAAAATATAACTTGCAAGTAAATTTGCATAAATACAAACAGCTCATCAACTTGTTTGGCATTTTTCAGCGACATGTATGGGGATACTGGTTCTGACGGGTCGATGGGTAGCAATGATTCGGGCCGGGCTGGTAGCTACAACGTCAACCAGGGTTACAATCCTGACGAGAGTACTTTATCCACTGTTTCTCAATATGAGTTAAGAGACAATGGGAGAAAGGTGATGAAGAGAAGAAGTTGGCTCACAAAGAAACGCAAACTTGTACTGGAAGGGAGAGATGATATACTTTACAAAAAGTAAGCAATTTTCAATTTTATGTAATTAATATTAATGTAAGGAAATACAATGCTACTTGAGAAGGTACAACAAAACAATTGTGTTCTCATTTATTAGCTGCTCTGTTAGTGGGTTTGGTTGTAATTTTAACCTTAAAGCAAGGGTTTTAATCCCTCACTGTACTTAATGTGTTTTTAAGAAGGCACTTAACTCTCTCCACCCACTAGGTGCTATACAAATCCATATTGATTGATTGAAAACTGTGAGCTCAGAGCTTTGGTTTTTAACCATTGTATCCATTGTTTGTGATTTGTATTTAATGACACTTATGCTGTATAAATATGTTTCTTAATGATGCTTGTCATTGTTGGTAATGAAAATTGTGACAATTTCCTCCCAACTATTTTTTCATTCCAGCCCTGATAATCCTGATGTAGTTCTCGTTGGGAAGGCAGTAATTGCGGACACACCAGATAGGAACGAAGATGAAAACAAAGACCCGCCATCACTTAGCTCATTTAGTGACAAACAAGAAGGTAAAAGTGTTTAGATTTAAAATGACTTGATTATTTCATGAAGACTCAAACCTGAGGATAAAGGCTGTTTTCCACTAGGTGAATGTATTCGATAGTAGCCAGCTTTTGGGACAGTCTCACACAATTTTTCTAATGGATCCACAAAGAATGGTTTCACATTTTTTAAAATAGGTCAAAATTATGCAATTTCATGCATAAAATGAGTCTTTTGAAAAATTGGTCAAAATGTCTCATATTTAGCCTAAAATGGGAAAAATTTTAAGAAAATGGGTTCAGATTTTTCATATTTTTGAATAAAATGGCTCAACATTTAAGAAAATGGGTCCACCCTCATATTGTCCCATGCTGTTTGAAAATCCTGGCTACGGCATTGATAGAAGCATCCGTTTGCTTCCTGAGCTCTGGTTGGTTCCGCATATTTTTGCTTTGCAAAAAGTAGAAACAGTTTGAACTACTGATTTCGCTGAAGCGAAAAACCCCCTGATAAAAATGTAATTGTGCATAAACTGACGCTTTCCATTCCCGCGAATAAATTTGCCTAGTGGAAAACAGGCCTAACGTGTTGAGAAGCATGTTTGGAGCAAGGGTATTATACATAGAGGGGTAAACTCTGAGGAACCATCAGTTAACCATTTTTATAATAATTTATTGGTGGCCCTGTACAAAATAATTTTGAGAAAAAAAAGTTCAAGGAAGGAATTTCAAAATATATTATTAAAACAAGTAAAATTATAACTATATTTCTTTCAAATTTTTAAATATTCAACAAATATTTTATATATGCAGTGGCAACTAAATCAGATGATAATGAACATAATCATAATGTGAATAAGGAGGAGACCTCAGATAATAAGACTGCTTCAACTTTAACCCAACCTATATTTCCAAACACGCATGTTTATGGACGCAAGATCATCGACCACAATCTAGCAGCACGCCATCGCCTGGAGCAGACTCACAGGAAGATAAAGGAGCGAGCAGAGCGTGAAAGACAAAAAGTTTTGAAAGCAGCACAAAAGAGTATGGATCGTGCCGAGAAGGAGGCAGATAAGCACCGCCGGAAGCAAGAGAAAAACAGAGAGCATTTACATGCTAGTGCCGAAGCAACGACCAGCAACAGTTCCTTGGACAAGAGTGACACAGAAGTGAATTTAGCTTCCATGTGGCAACGGCAAACTGAAGAAGCGGGTTTATATTAACTCGTTTGAATATCAAAATTTATATTGTAAATATCCAAAGCATTTTTAGACTTACTTGTACCATTTTCACCTTTTAATTCGTAACAAGTTGTAACAACTTTGATCTCCCGAGATATTTTCTTTGTTCATGCGCACAGTAATCCAAACCATGTGAAATCTCGGGAAAATAGTAGGCCTACTGTAGATATCTAGAGTAGGCTCAGCATGCCCGACATTAATTTGTTCTCCATTGTCTGATGGCAGTACGAACGCATGCGTACTGAATAACAAGGCCTGTTTTTCTTCCAAGATATCGCAGGGATTCCCTGCGATATTTTGGAAGGTTTTACATGAATTTGCTTTCACACTACACAAACCTGGTTACAACTAGTTACTATTTGAGAAGAATTGGCAGTGTGAAAAGGGTATTATGCTCTGTCCACTCTATCAAATTTTATATGTGTGATGCCCTGTGTGATTATCATGATCATGATAATGCTGCACCCAAATATGGGCATATCACATTTACTTGTCACATAAAATGTCATAGTGTGGACAGACCTTAAAGTATGAAAATAAATAAATAAATGAATCTTGTGTTAAAAAATAGTAAGAAATATTTTAATATTAGAAAATTACTGTATAAAATACTATAGTGCTCATATCCATTTTAAAAAATGATGTTATTTTTCCGAAATATTAGACCAAAGTATAAAACAACATATTTAAATGTATTGAATTATTGATTAGTTTCAAACATTTTAAACAAATATTTTATTTATAGAAGTATATCACCTTGATACTATCTTATTTTACTACAATAGAATACATACAGATAGGAATGTAAACTAATTTTCATTTGTATCAATCTAGTATTTTCCATGTCAATGCAATGTAACACGCTATTCCAAAACTATATTACAATTTTTCAAAAAGATGAGTAACAATGTATTTGGAGATATAACATTAATTTTTATTCATTTATTTATGTTGTACTGTATTGTTTTGCTTTAATTGTACTGTATTACCATTCAAGTTAGCATGTGTGAATGAATGTAGTGATTTTGATTCAAATAATTAATGTACTAAAATGTAAAACTGGTAAAAATAAGTAGTAATCATTGCCTATATTGCCTATATATTCTTTGCCTATTCTAACTTAGATGATGTTTTTTAATACATTTGTGCTTTGTTATTTATATTTAGTAATGTTAATCATGTGAAATTGTTAATAATTGCATAATTTCTGTTGCCTGATAGTATAGTAGTATAGCAGGCCTAGGAAATGTTTAATTGCAACTGCACCTTAGGTATTTTATTCATCATATAGAATTAATAGGAAACATATGGCAACTTTCCATTACTAGTGCCTAGGTACATTAATAAGTATAAGCTTGAATCACTCTTTTAATTTGAAGTCATTCCTTAACTCCTATCAAAATTTATGTGCTATATTAGTATTGTACTGTATTTACTTGGGTATAATCCCATCGCCTTGTATACAAAATTGGGCTGATTTTTTTTGGGGGGGGGGGGGTGAGAAGAGCAAACAATAGTGGGTCTGAGACTAGGGTTAGGTTCACACTAGAGCCCTAGTATCCGGATTGGGAGCTAACTGTTAGCACTAACCATTAGCACCCGTGTGAGAACGCCTGATCGGTTAGCGCTAACCATTATCAGAATCTGGATATGCTAACAGCGAGCGCTGTCAGTTAACACAGGGGTGGGCATAAAAATCGTTACGAGGGCCAAAGTGAATTTTCAATTTAAAACCGAGGGCCGCACCACAATTTTGATGTTTCCAGCGACCTTCCAAAAGCATTGCCTTTACACCACTTTATTCTTAGGTTTAATGTTACTTTTTACATATGATTGGTGTCGGATCGTAAAAAACAAGGTGTTTTCTAGCCAATGTTGCTTGGCAGGCCGCACACATAGGGTTTTTAATTCATTGTCGCAGGCTGCAAAAAAAAAACCTTGTGGGTTAGCAAGTTAAGCGCGTTTCTATCATTAATTAATCACATGTATGCATTTCTAATTTCCTAATGGCCAGTGATCCCATCATCATCTTGATATCTGGATTGGGGATTTTCTTGTATTAATGCAAGGGCGAGCGTGTATGTTATTTATGTGGATCCTGCTAACCGTTAGCTGGTGTATGTGAACATAGCCACATTAAGTGTAGAATTTTTATCCCCAACATCTGAAGACGTGTGTGCTTATACCACAATTAGTGTAAAGCTTCTATAGTATCTGCATGGTGATGTGCTTAATCGTGTGATATCATTAGTGTGTGATGTCTTCATTGATGTCATGTGTGAAATCATTCCGTCCTTCGTGTGATAAAATATCCAAATTTAATAATCGGCTATGGTTATTGTTCCAATTGGTGGGGCTGGTTTAATGCTAACCTTAAACTATCTTTATGCACTATGGCATGTCGGAAGAATGCCCATTTCCTTAATAATTAATTTGCTTGTAATGAGCGTAACAACCTTCTTTTTATACCCATTCCGTCCATTTCTTTTTTGATAACATTTCCATCCAAAGCGTTATCTACTATTGTACCTCTTTAGTCATTGTGAGTAGGATATATTTATTTATAATAGCATAATAACAGCCATCTTTCAAGACGAACAATATTGTTTTAATTATTCTTCTGAGAATTTATGTATTTTTAAATATCAGATTGTTGTGTGAATATAAAATACTAGTATAAATGAAGCAAAATTAAGAAAAAAAAAATTATTACCATACTTTTTTCAAACAGTGCTGCCATATTATGTTACTGTGAGCAACCATGAATATAAAACTGATATGATCAAATGTTTGTCATGTTCAGAACTGTTACGTATTTTTTAAACATATAATCATGAATTGTACAGTAATGATAGTACAGTACATTAGTCCATTAGGCTTTTTTTATATAAAGTAAATAAATTTGGCTGATGTTAATATTTTGAGTTGTCTGTTAACAGTTGCATTTCTATATAGATATACAGTAAAACCATAAAGATGATGATCATATAGAATGCCTTTTAAGATGCCTTACCAAATGTTTTCCATGTTCAGAACTTTTATGTTTTTTTAAACAGATTATCATGAATCGTACAGTAATGATAGTACAGTACATTAGACCATGGGGCATTTGTTAAATACTGTACATTAAAAGGATTTTTTATATAAATAAATTTGGCTAATGTTAATATTTTGAGCTGTCTGTTTACATTTGTTTTTTGATTAGAATTAAAATCATGAAGATGATGATCATATAGAATGCCTTACAAGGTGCTAGCCATGTTATACCAACCTTGGTGCAAACTTTTTGTTTCCTGAGTTACCTACTGCACTAGGCACAGACTAATACATTCAATGCCACAACATCCCACTTGGTACCCATTTATACTCCTAGGTTGGAAGACAAAATTTAGGTAAAGTGCTTTGCCCAAATGTAATTATCCCCAAATGCTGGGTTGAGGACCTGAATTGTAGTCAATTCAATAACCACTCCCAAAATCCAGCACAGTATCTGAAGTTGAATAGATCGCTGGAGTAAGTTGATCATACAGGTAAAACCGTGACAGATCATCATTATCTTATCAAAAACAAACCTTTAAATCTGACCTCCTTATATGGGCCACACAGCAGCCTAATGGGCCAAATGTAGGTATGTAAGTAAATTCATAATTCTTTGGCATTCAAATATCATGGCCAAGTTTGTTTATTTCATCCTACAAGGAGCGACTTGCCGCCAACAAAGAAATAAACCATATAACACTCTATAAACTAACAAGTCTCACTACTATTATAAGGCCTATGTTAACAACCTTAAGCTGCAGCAAAAATGTTCATTTAAAATACAGCCACACTAGCTGACTTATTCAGAAGGCATTCTAATAGTTCGAAAGTTTTTTTTCAGGTAAAGAACATAACAAAAATATGAAAAATTTGTCCAGTTACTCCAGCCTCTGAATATGCACCAACCGGAGTTTATCATGTGATCAAGTTAAACTGCCTAAAGGTACCTCTGTAGGATAGTAGTACAAGTTTAAATCATAATTCCGAAGTCAGGTTTTTCATGAGAGTGTTGCGCCCCTTCTCGTAATCCTCCTCGTCGACGCTAACTAGTAACCGAATTGCATTATGGCCAATCTCCTCCTTCAACGCTTCTGATATGAACACGCTTTTCAATGCTTCAAGCAAGGCTCCATTGGCATAATCCCTCCAAAAGGCATCCAGGTAAGTGATTTCTGAGAATTTAATATCACAAACAATGGAGCCAAGGTCTCTGGTTCGTAAGATCGTGCTAGCTTGTGAGAATAACTCAAACTGCTTTTCCTTACGGTGTTGCTTGTTGGAGTGGATGTGGTTATGTAGATCATCGTCATGGCGAACATACTCCGCCCGCACTCTAAGCTTCACATCTGAGTTAAATAATTTTTTATAAATCAAAAGGGTTACTCGTTTGTTATATATTGATATATAATACCTATTTTGCTTACAAATTTGGATATGATTTTGTTAAATTAAATTTATAATACATGCGTGCTACTATAAATAAATATAAAAAACAAATTCAAAAAATTGAATTAAAAACTCACATTTTTAAAAAAATTTCTGGCAAAGAGGAGCCAAACCAGTCACCCCTAGCAAATCGTGTTGCGGAGATAAAGGGCAAAACATATTCGAATGTACCGGTATATTTTTTTCCCCATTTTCAATGTTAAAACAACATTTAACAATTTGGTGATGGCCTGAAAAATAGCTGAAATTTTAACTTTGAAGGCTGATTTCTTAAATACTCTTCTTTAAACAGCTGTATATTTAAACTCCTGCAACTTCATAACAAAATGTCAGATTTAAATGATTCGTTTACCATTTTATAACTTTCACTTTACTGCTGAACTTTGTATCAATAACTAAAAGTCAATTTTTGAGAGGAGTGACTGGTTTGGATGGTCTTTGCCACATTTTTATAAGCAGCACTTAGAAACAATAATTACCGCAGGTGTGAATGACAGCCCTTGGCAAAGAATCTTCAACCTTTTCATCTTGATTTCTACAACCTTTGATTTTTTTCCCTGAACTGTCCTTAGAATATTTCCTCCTTTTCATTGGAAATTTAGAATTTTCTTCTAATTTCCTCTTCTTTTGGTTATGAGCAAGATTGTTTTTGGTACAATTTGCATTACAACAAATTCCATTATCATGTTCATGTTTCTCTTCATACGTTTCTTCATCTTCTGATGATGATTCTGAGGAAGAGGTATCAGATGACTCATTTTGATGAGATTCTCTTGATCTCACTGATGTCTTTGTCAAGTAATCATCCACAGGATCACCTGAAACTAATGTGCAATAATTATTATTCATCAATTACAGAAATTAATTTATCATAATAAATATAGAATTTGATAGTATTTGAATATTGAATACTGAAAATTACATAATGTAGCCTGCAACATGTGCCCGAGACTCTGAGCACCACTGAGGACTGATTTACTTTTGACACTACAAATAGGTTACCTGCATCATGAGCTTCTCCAAGCCACTAGTACCAGGGAGATGATTTTTTACATCTCCCTGCTAGTACTAGCATCATAGAATCTCTAGAATAGGGTCTAGGCTAGCCTAGGCCTATCCTTTCCCCTTTTGGTTCCCCCTGTTTTTTTTTTTTTTTTTGGTTCCCTTATTTTTTTTTGGTTTTTGTCCTTTTTGGTTTATTTACTTTGAACAGGTTTGTCCCACAATAGTAAATGATATGATATAATATCTTACTTGGGCGATTCTTAACAAGAGACACGAGTTTAGTCAGGTCATAGCGACGTACATATATTTGACTTCTTTTTACATTTTGATGACGTCATCATGGTCAAAAAAATTGTTTTTTCTGACCCCCTCATTTCTCTTTCTTCAAAACGTTGATGAGCCCATATAATCTTAACCACTCGTCATTTTTAAATCATATTAGGTGAGCATAAGCTTCAGGTCAAGGTTAAATGTTGTGTGCCTTAATTTTACGTTCGCGCTTTTTATCGTGCACGTACGCGTGCGTCAACATTTATATATGCATATAATCATGAATATTTTAAATCAGTTATAGCTCCTTAGGATGAAAGGTGACCCCCAATTTTTATTACATAATCTGAAAGCACATGAGTTGTAGATACGATTTTTTACTTCATAATGGCTGATCGGACATTGTGACGTCATCATATTGCCATTTGAATTAAAAAACTGAATTTTTATTTATAATGCCATTATGTTTATATTCGTTTGAACGTATCTCGCTTATTCTTGATTGATTGTCTCCCACCTGTTAGTATGTTATAGCTAAATCAATTCTCTTTAAGACGTGTCTCTTTATTTTTCATTTTGATCACGTCATCATGGTCAAAAAGAATGAATATTTGGAGCCCTTTTATCTCTCATTTTTAAAAGATGTGCACAAATAGAAAAGAGTGAGGGCGGCAGACTGTATTTCGACGCTATCAGAAAAATATATATAGGTTATATGAAGGGAAAGTTCGTGTGGCATTACCGACTAACAGGCGGTTTTAAATACACTTGACAATGTTTAATTTCGTGTGCTATTACTGTACACGCACACATGGTGACGTGCGTGTCTGTTAAAATTTGAAAATTCTCCATATTACTATTCAGATAGTTTAAAGAACGTTTCGGGTCATTTTCGGCATTTCAAAACTTTCCATAATTTACCCGCCGTACCTTCATTTCCACGCACACAGCACATACTAAAGCTGGAAATTACGCGTTGTTACTTATTTTGTGTTCCTGAGAGAGTCAGAGTCACCCTTTGTGACATTACCGTGCTCACGGGCGTCAAGACGTGCGTATGCGCATGCGTAAGTCTTTTAAAATGCTCAAAATTATTCTTTTTTTTAAAACTAATTACAGCATATGTTAGCATATTATGAAACTTTTCAATCAGCACCGCGCGCGCTTCCTGATGGTCAAAGTACGGCGGATCACCGAATTCGTCCTCAGTGACGAGTTCAAATCTAGTGTTATACTTCTTGCTGTTGGGGCTGCTCTAATTCTAAGTGGTGCATTCCATTCAACCCCAGAGGCTCCTGCATACGGCGATGGCTGGTGGGGTAAGGGTATGAGACCAACAACGCCGGCAGATGAGTCGATATCTCCATTTGAAATCAAGCTTGGATCGTCTGCACTTAACGACTTAAAGTCAAGAATTAGGAATGCTCGTTTTGCGGAAGGATTGGAAGACAGCCAATTTCATTACGGGACGAGACCTGAGTACATGAGAAAAGTTGCCAAATATTGGCTGAGTAGTTATAACTGGACTAAAGAGCAAGAAGAGATAAACAAGTTCGCTCATTTCAAAACCTCTATCGAAGGCCTGGACATTCACTTCATGCATATCAAACCTAATCTTCAGCCTGGACAGAAGGCAATACCATTAATGATGCTTCATGGTTGGCCTGGCTCCTTCTACGAATTCTTGAAGATTGCTCCAATGATGACTGACCCTTTGGCTCATGGTGGTCAATCTGATGATGTTTTTGAATTAATTTGCCCAACAATACCTGGTTTCACATTTTCCGAAGCATCTCACAAAAAAGGGCTCAACGCTTTAGCGGTTGCAAGAATATATGACAAGCTCATGAAGCGACTTGGCTTTGATAAGTATTACATTCAAGGTGGAGATTGGGGTGCAGCTATAGTTACTAAAATGGCACTAATAGCCCCGAAGTCAATCTTGGGTCTTCATACCAACATGGCAACCCCCCGTGTTCCTTTCCAACCACTTCTCCTATTGATTGGTAGTTACTTTCCTAACCTTGTATTTAGCTCAAAAGATGATCAAGAAAAGGTTTTTCCGGTTGGAGAAAAATTCACTGATCTATTACTTGAAACTGGTTATATGCATATACAAGCAACAAAACCAGATACTATAGGTCAAGCCCTTGACGATTCCCCGATTGGACTTGCTGCGTACATCTTGGAAAAGTTTTCAACTGGAACAAATAAACATAACCGAAATAGGGATGATGGTGGTATTGAAGAGAACTGGAAGCTAGACGAAGTCTTGACAAATATTATGTTATATTGGATGACGAATTCAATGACAACAGCAATGAGGTTTTACAAGGAAAACATCGCAGAGTTGTTTCAAGAACCAATATATGAAATAACCGTGCCAACTGCTGTTGCTGATTTTCCAAATGAGTTTAACCGCCCACCAGAGCAATGGACTCGAAAACAGTTTGTTGATCTTGTGCAGTTTAGTATCATGCCACGTGGAGGCCATTTTGCAGCATTCGAGGTACCTAGTTTACTCGCACAGGATATTCGCAAATTTGTAAAGGCGGTCGAAGCAAGAAGAAGTACCTGATTATTTTGTAGTTCTATTCATTAAAAGATCCAATATTGTCATTTTAATAGTGTGTAAAATCAAACACAAGTATTTAGGGTCGGGTCCATTTGCCGCTAAATTAAAAAAAAAAACAAATTTAGTGCATATCAATGTTATGTGAATCACTTAGGCCTCTATTCTGAAACTGTTGTGCCCACCCGTTTAAAGAATTCTAGATTCGCTGCTGGTATTCTTTATATTTTTGCAGCATGTATAGGCCTATTTTTTTTTAAATAATTTCTTTTGATTAAATCGCTAAAGAATAAACAACTATAGAAAAAAATATAAACAGAATTAATTGTGTTTTTTTTTACATCTCCGCATATTTACCGAAATAAAAACGTCTTTGTGTCGTAAAGGGTACGTCTGGTAATTCAAACGTGATTGCAAGTCGTTTTAAGACACACAGTATACCCGTCCTACAATAGTTTCAATGTGCAATTATCAATTATTTCGCTGATTAAAAAATAGAATGCAATGAATCTAAAGAAATGAGAGCATTGCAATTTAATCCAAGCATTTACTTAGTGGAATTACAGCCACCTGACAGAATTGTACAAAGACAAACGAATTGAGAAACCTGCTACCATTATCTACTGACCTAACCAAGTATAGGCAGGAATAAACAAAATAATAATAAAAAATACTAGACTTATGCAATATTAAGTGGTTTACAAGATGGCTATTGGGAACGATATCAGCATGGTTGTTATGACACAAAATCCAAGCCCGTAGCCAGGGTGTTCGAAAGAACCCTTCCTTTTCCAGAATGATTGCCCTTTTAAATTATTATTAAAAAGTACCATTTTCATGGAAGTTGTTGAAATTAACTCCAAATATTGAAATTTCAAATTTGCCTTTTTTATTGCCATCTCTAGACATCTGAGGTGTTATATCTTTAAAATTTACCCCAGCTATGATGGGGTTGAGGCTGGTAAGGACTCAAGGTACCCCCCCCCCCCCCCCCCCCCCGCCGGACAGAGCTCCCCCCCACCACCCCGCCGGACAGAGCTCGTCGGGCAGTCAGACCATAAAACATATAAAATAGGCCCACACAACAAGCCAACACATATCTGTCACAGTCTGAGAGTGCCATTTTCGGCCATGCCCACTCTCAACCCCTTCCTCCAGCTCGAGCCTACGAGCTCAAGTCCCCCTGTCGGACAACTTAGCCTCCCCCAGAAAATATATCCTAGAGCCGCCACAGCGGTTCTTTCTTATACTTGGTTTGATGCTTGGATGCTCGAAGCGATGTCTTGCTGCGTTAGTAACTAACCTGTTGTTCCCTCCTTACATTTGCCTATTATAATCAAGTTCAAGTTCACATTTATTTCTCAAACAATTTTATAATACAAATTACTTTTTTTTTTAAATTCCATATAATCAAGTCTGCGTCCGGTTAAATAAGTTGCACAGCATTTTGTTCTATAATATATCGGCTTAAATGTCAGTTCATATTTGCATTTAATACACCTATTCATAAATATTCTAATTATTGTTGCATATGATGAAATAGTGCTGCATATATTATATGAACGAATGTTGTCAGCCTAGCATGATGATACTAAATCTATTATCTTTGCAAATGATTTTGTGTGATACGGTACGATACGGTGATTAAAGCAAGGACTTATAACTGTTACCAGGATAGGAAGGCACATAATTTAGTCTGAATACTCTGTCAACGGAAATGCAGGTACAGTTATTTGAATAAACGCCTCGAGGGTTTCCTTAGCCACACTGCGTAACGGCTAGGCGTACAGCCAGGCCTAACCGAGAATTACGGTACGGTAAAACAAAGCAAAATAAGGGTACTAATTTCACTTGGCATGCAAATCAATCATACTTTACACACTTAAAATCAAACTAATCACAAATAAAATCAGGCAAGTATGTTCACAAATTTGATTTAAAATTGATCTGATTTTGTTTTGTAGTATTACAATGAACCAAGGACTTATAAACATTTCACAAACAATTTCAATATATAATTTGCTATTTTTTCTCAGTACAGTGTATCAGCATTGCATAAATATAAACATAATTCTCAACATTCACTCTACTAGAATTACAATTTTTCAAATCTGGTTGGGGATCAAAGTCTTAATGATTACGCAATAATACATTTTGACGGCAATTATGTACGTGTTATATAATGGTTCCACGTTTACAGTGAAATTAAAGGGCGTTTATTTGAGTATGGTATCCATACACCAAATAAAAAAAATAAAATAAACTCCCTCAAATAAACCCCCTCGAATAAACTCCCCTAGCCTCAAAAACCTTCTCAATCCTCGAGGCGTTTATTCAAATAACGGTACCTGTATTTCCGTTGACAGACTATTCAGACTAAATTATTCAAATTTATTCAAGGTCTATTGTGTAGTTTTGTACCACCTGCCTTTGAATTGTGAATTCCTTCTTGTTGTCAACTTCAGTTAATTTATTAATCTATTTATTATTTATTTTTAGTGTATGGATTTTCGTTTAATAATTTATATATTATGCATTTTTATTAATGTAAGGACAGATTTTAATATACAGTAATACGATATGAATATGATAGGCAATTGATCTGTACACAATATATCCTGCATCAGGGGTGTGGAGGAGTTAACATACAATTTTCAGATAGTCATGACGTGCCTACATATGGTGATGGTGTGATGTCATCATGACCATATTTAGGCACGTCACGTGTTGTTGTCGAATAGTCTGGGCAGCTTGCAAAACGTTGGAGTGTGACCTATCGTCTGGTGGTATGTGAACAAACATCTTTCAATAAACACAATCGCCGCATTGACAACCTTAAATACAAAGTTGACAGATTGTTGACCAATTAAAATCGATATGTTAAGAGATAAGGTTTACTGACCAATCGACTGTCTGTGATGATTTGTATAATATGTGGGTGAATAACACTTCGATGAATAAATAGTCGACTGATTTCAATTGGTGGTTTCATTTTGCTTAACAGACGAAAGATGACTTCAACAGAGCAAGATAAGCCAACTTGGTGTAAGCCGTTTCCAGTTATTGGAAAGGGTACTTTTCTTTTTAACGTTTCACGAAACCGACCATTTCGTATCATCGTTCGAGACTTAGTACCAAACTCGCAGATCGATACATCCTTCATTGAGATGAAAGTAGGGTATGAGGAAGCCATTCTCACTTGCAAGACGGATAATCATAATTTTGTGTATCCTTCAAAGAAACCTCACCCCTTTTTTGGAAACAATATTGGTATCGAGAAGGATCTGTTTTGTACGTATTGGCTCAGCTACGATAGCGACCGCATGATCGTGAAGTACGGAAAGGGTTACAGAATGAACATGACCACGATTCTGAATGAAAATGTCTACCTTGTGAAAGAAAGTCTGCGAAAAATCATAAAAGATGCATTCTTCAACCCTACAGTCCATCGAAATGTAGAGCTGTATGATGAAGTTGATGTTACGTACTCCATGATGGATGTCGAAACGGTTGTTGACTTCGATCATCTGCCATTCGTCTCCGACCGTCCTCCAATTGCAGTAGACAGTTCAATGCTCAATATGTTCGATCTAGATGAAGGTCGTTTCACTTATTCTGCCAGTCTTCCGAAAGAATGTTTAGAGCTGTACACAAATGTAACTGCAAAGAATGTTGATCTTGCATTAATGGAAGACGACTCTTGTCCAGACTTCAATCTGGTTGACGCCATCCGAAATAGCATTCGGACACCAGACGCTCTTCTACACGGAATTCTTAAAAGCAAAGAAGGAGAGTTTGGCAAGTCGGATCCTAGACAGACATACCTCCGTATCACTTTGGGTCATGAGTTTGGGAATTCACCCGGCGTGCCTTACGTACTGGAGATCTGGCCAAGTGACCATGGTAGCCCGATACATAATCACGGAAATTCATATGGAGTAATTCGCGTTTTACATGGTGGATTGACCATAAACGTGTATAACAAGACTTCACAAGTAAAACAATCGACGACTTACACGCCCGATGATCAAGACTACATGTTCGACTTTAATGTAAAGAAAGATGACGTCACATGGATATCGCCAAATTGGTACCAAACACACAAGCTCTGGAATAACACGGACGACTTCTGCGCCACCATTCAGTGCTACAAATACGGGGAGAATGACAACACGCATTGGCCATACTTCGATTATGTAGCTAGTTGCAACGTAATGGACGAGTTCGAGCCTAATTCTGATCTAACATTTACAGAACTGTTCAATAAACTAAAAGACGAGTTTCTCTCATCAAAATCTAAGTAAATTAATTATCGTCAAACATATCCAAATTATGAAAGTAATAAAAGTAATAATTTTGTAAAAGCCCATAAAAATGTTACGGTACTGTATACTTTCATGATATATTCCTGTAAATTGCTAGCTATTTGTGGCAAACATGATTATTATTTTAGGAAATATATTACCGGTATATTATTATTGGTACTTAAGATGAAATTGACCAAAATGGTTCCAGAATATACCAGTATTAAAGTCAATCTTGTCGCTAGTTCCTTAAAAGTTGGATTGATGGCCCAGGGGTTGCGTTTTTTCTTTACTTATAGTGAGAAATTATTAAATGATCTATGACTTATTTTATTTTTACACAAACCATATTTAATTAGAATGAATGTCTAGTAGAAACATGAAATTCAGAGTTGCCTCTATACAACCACACCACCCCTCCCCACCTAGAGCCTCATTTGAATAAACACCTCCTCAGAATAAGCGTTAATTTTTTTTCTCGAATAAACTCCCACATAAATACTGGAAATAACATACTAACTTTATTTAAAAACTATGGTATACTTTTGATTTAATAGCACACACCATGCGGTGCGTTCACAATAAAACTATACCGTAAACCACGACTAAAAATATGACACATGAATACCGAAATAAAAAAGCTTCAAAGATAATTCAATTAAATATACAGTGATTTTAAAAACAAGAAAGGATAAAAAGTGCAAAAGTGTTAAAATTTCGTATTTAAAAATTTTCCAGAAACTGTTACAATAAAATTGGTAAGATGCATGCCATAATTCTGTTAATATTCTTCTCAGAGTTCCACTTTTCTTAACCTGGAGAAATCCGTAAATAAAGTCTATGGTCACTTATGAAAATCATCCAAAACTCCTCCCAATATGCTTAAGCATTGCAAGCATATGGCAGTCTGACGCTCACGTGGATGCAGGCAATAACATATTTTGACGGTAATTACAGTATGTGTAGTAGTTCCAAATCCAGTGATGTAAACGGGCGTTTACTTGAGCATATCCATTTCACAGCAAACAAGAACGCCTCCCTCGAATAAACGCCCTCGAAAAACCCCCCTCACTCAAAAACCATTCTCAACAATAAACGCCTCCGGGGGGGGGGGGATGCTGTAGTTGTTTGTCTAAAGTTTGAGTCATATAGAGAAGAAAATGAAGGATGGTTTTGATTGGATATGGATGAATTTGAGAAAAAGGGGGTTCTCAACTATTATGACAGTGGCAAATTTAGTAGATTGAATCAATTTAATCAAACATATGGGCATTACAGGGCAGTATAGGCCTATTCGTTCAAAAAACCGCCAGTTAAGAACCACTGCAGAACTTGATATAGGCCTAGGTCTGCATCCCACGTTGAGGTCAAAAATATTTCAAATATCCTCCTGAGCAGGGAGGAACTGTTAATTGGTCGAATTAAATCGCCAAATTAGTACCAAACACACAAACTCTGGAATCACACGACTTCTGCGCCACCATTTCAGTGACCAGTTGGGAAGAATGACAACACACACTGGCCATACTTCCGTAAACTAAAAGAGTTTCTCGCATCAAAATATCATCGCCGCCGAAAGAAAATATAAAAATAAAAGAAAAAAATCGTGGGCTTCATCAGCATAAATGATATAGGCCTACATTAGAAATAGGCCTACTTAACTACAAGTTAGTAAAAAATTAGTGAAACTCAATTGGCCTATCAACAATGCATGGGCGGTACTAAACTTAATGAGAAATAAATAAAAATAAACAGTGAGCTTTGTAAGTTCCTATAGTAATGAGTGATCACTAGCAACTTGCTTGACAACTCAGAGATTTTTTTTTGGCCCGTGACACCAAACAAAATTAAAATAATTTGGCTCTTCAAATAAATTAATTACGAATCAGGGTCCTAGCTATTGAATACCATCGTCTCTGAGAGTGAAGAAAGGAAACTGGTACATTACAAGTTAAATTTTAGGGGGAATACGCTGGGTGGGTGACCAGAAATGGGCGTGATCGGTCGTCGCTCAAAATGTCTTAAAAGTGATCAAGGGCGACCCCCCCCCCCACCAAATGACAATTTAGGGCCAGAAAACACGTTTTTTATGGCCCGACACCGATCATGTAAAAAGTAAAATAAAACTGAGAATAAATTGGTGTAAAAGCAGTTCTTGAAGGTTTTTGGAAGCACGTAGGCCTACTGGAAACAATGTTTGGGTGCCGCGGCCCTCGCTGTTAAATCAAAAAGCCACTTTGGCCCTCTGACCGATTTTTATGCCCATGTCCCCTGTATTATATGATTATATCAAGCCAGTTCACAGAGTTGGTTCTTTTTTCAGGCTTCAAGGGAACCACTGAGAGGTCATTATGTGCGAACAAGGCGGCCGTGCATATAACCATTTCCGGATCTCAGACTTTCCCTCCACTCCCACAAAGACTGAGGAGGGCGTCATTTTCATTTATGAAAACAAAACAATTTCCCTTTGATTTAGCGTTGGTTTCAACACCTGATATATTCCTTATTTTTCTCAATTCTATTAGGCTACCATGATGTAGTGACAATTCATGTAGGAAGGTATGTAAAAGTGTGTTCTTGTTTAATGGATTACAAGTTGATAAAGTCTTGAAACCTAATTTAATTTTATGGATTTTCTGGCTAGGGCCTAGGCCTAGTAGTAGTAGTAGGGGCCTAGCTAGGCTAGGCGGCTAGGCCCTACCTACCTAGCCTAGGCCTAGGCGTTAGGCCTAGTCAAGGTTAGGCCTAGAGAGAGGCACAGCTAAGTAAGTACGTAAGGCCAAGTCCAGGGAGGAAGGTGGGCGCTGTGCTCATAATAATACCTACGCTAGCATCCATGGGCCTTGCCTAAAGAGTAGTAGTACAGGTCTTCCTCCAATTAAAGAACATATTTGCGACCAGAGTTTCCATGGCCTTTAGCAGTTCTGTCTGGTCTCTTTATTTAGAATAAAAGCGATAAAAAAGACATTTGTTGATATGGGACCACAGAAAAGTTGTCTTTAATTGGAGGGGTCTTTAATTAGAAGGAGAATTGTACTTAATTGCTTGATACTTGCTTGATGTTTTTGGGTTGGTCAGTAAGCTTTATAGCTATGACCCATCCAAAACTTGTTTGATGATTCATATTTACCATTGGAATTAGGCTATGGCGCGCCTATACCCTAACTTCCTTTTTTTACACCTTTGTGTTTAGACTCTATAAAGGTTAAAGGACAGATTGAAGAATGGAGAGGTCAAGTATGGGCACAGATCAAGGAGCTGAAACAGAAATGAAGGAAGATAAAACATTGATTGAAAGAAAGAGAGAAGAAGTAGGAGAAAACATTGTAATAAAACACGAGGTAGAACAAGAAACTAAACAAATAAAAGGACATTCTCCAACCAACCTATCGATAGAAAAGGATTCAGAAGAGAAACAGTCTCCCTCAGAAAAGTCAAATGTTATTCATCTTGATAAACAACAAAAGAGAAAGCGAGACACAGATGTAAATGATGAAGAAAATAACCAATGCGATGTCCAGGATCAGAATCAACCAGAATCTAAGAAAATCAAGTCATTAGCAAAGACTAGAAAAAAACAGATCAAAACTGATGATAGCAAAAAGGATACAAAAAAGGAGGAAGAAGAGGAAGGAACAGAACCTAAATTTGAGGCTTGTCTGCTTGGGAAAGACAAGTTGTTGGTACCAGTAGACTTAGCACAAGATGTAAGCAAATCAAATAGTTAAGAAATAGAAAACTAGACTATAAATTACAATTCATTTAGGAAGTATGAACCTTTCTGGAGTGTCAATCAAACTTATTAACTGGCGAATCAGAACAGAGCAAGGAATAACAAGCACACAGCCAAAAACGCACGTATTTGCGTATATTTTAACACTCATTTTCTGAGATCTTAGCAACAATATGTAAGGGTGGGGCTTAATGGAAAGGTCCATCATGCTGGCAATGTCAGTTAGGGGATAAGAGTGCATTGGAATGATGGTGGGGAAAAATTATAGGTTGTTTTTATGTGAACTCTGAACTCATTCTACAACAATAGTCATCCACTTTGCTCCTACATTATTGGCTGCTAACATAGTGGTATAAAGAAGTCTATGTACTGTATTTCCATGGTCAATTAAGTACTCGTTCCTCCCAGCTAGGATAAGAAATTACAGCAAGTGTTTTTTCTAGAATATATATTTAAGGGTAACGCTGTCTGACTGGGGCCTGAAAAATTCTGGCAGATGTCAGTGGGATCCTCAACATTAGTATATAGTGTACTCTTGAATTAATATGTTCATACTTCCCTAGATCACAATATTTAGGCAAGTAATGAGCCTGGAAACATGGAAAAACTGTTTGAGTGATGAGGACAGACAAAATCTCACAAAACTTCTTCCAGTCTTTCCGGAAAATGATGAACATGAAAAATCTATAACAATTGAGTAAGTATTGTTTGTTTTAAAAACTATTATTATTATTTGTAGCAGTCCATAATTTTAACTACTCATTTATATTGTAATCGTGTAATCTTGTCTATTTATTTTAATGTACATTTGAACATATTCTTTAATTGAATTTGTGCAATGTAAATTAATAAATTATTATTATTATTATTGAATTCCATAGATCTGTTTTTAAGAGACAAAAATAAGTTGTAGGTTTTTTTACAGACATATTTAATGAAATGCTGTGTATTCTTCTGCAGAAAACTGTTCAATGGTGAGGATATGAGATTTGGCAATCCGTTGACTCAGTTTGGCAAGAAATTAGTCAATGGATTCCTAAACCCAGATATTGCAAAGTATGTGAAAGCTAGCCAGAGGGCTAAGTATCGGGAGTACAAGTTCCAGCAACAAAAACACCACCACAGACTTCTACAGGACGTATTGGTGTCAAGACAGGTTCTAAAAATTAGATTTTTATTGAATGATAATATATTTATTATTTATTTTAACACATTTAGCATAAATGGCATTGTTCATGCATACCATGTTCTTACAAATGGTCCATTTTCTAAAAGAAACTTATAATATAATATTGATAAGTTCAAATTTTATTTGGAAAAGTATATTGTAATAGCTGATGATTAACATGATTACTAATATATGAAAATTAATTAATATTATTAAATAATATTGTTCCTTATTGAAACATCAAAGAATTGTAATTGTAAAAAACATTTGATCAGCAACTAGGTATTATTTCATTTAATGTTACTCAGTACTCAATAACTTTATTACCATATCTAAGATGTGTTTTACTTGTTGCCTGTGAGTGTCCTCTGCTCCAAGCTATTTGGCTGCCATGGATATGTCCTGTTTTGTCGAATGTAGGTCAATGCAGTCACTGCCTGACTTAACCCTCAATATATGGCTTGGTCTTAAAGCATTGTCTTAATTTAATATAGAATTCTCTTTTTTGTTTTGTCCAGTTAAAGTTTGTCAACTATTTAGATAGTCAATAACAACGACTTGTTCTGTTGACTTCAGAACGGTTAAGAACTTTATTATTATTTATTATTACTGGGTCCTGTTAGAGAACAGTAGATTAAAACAGAATTGGCTCCCACTCATAAATTAGAAATGAATTAATTAAAAAATGACTGTTTGCCACTCATGAATTGGTAGTTCCCTGAATACAGATTACAATTTTTATTTAAGAAATTACTTGCTGCAGCCATGACTGTTGCACCAGAACAACCTATTGTAGTGAAGCGCCCTCAGCCGTCAAAAATGCATTTGAAACTGGAGAAAAAGACCAACAAGCGTTACAAACAGTAAGTTGTCAATCAAAAATCTATCCTTATCACCCATATACATTTTCATTCAGTCTCCCTCCAATTAAAGACCACCTCTAATTAATTACAAATTTTCTGTGGTCCCAAATTGAAAAAATGTTTTCTATCTATGTAATTGTAATTATAGCATGGAAACACCGGTCTCGGAAGTGGTGTTTGATTGCAGGGAGACCTGTATTCTCATTAATTATCCTTATTATTTATATAATTGTGTTTATTACACTTTCTTCTCTGCAATAGAAGTTCATAATTTTTTTAGCAATTGCTATCATGTTGTTTAATGTTAATCCATATACTGTAGATGTTTAATATTGATCTTAATTTTTTCAACAGGATATTAAGGGAGTGTCATGAAGAGGCTGGGGTAAGTGCTTGTAATATATATTCACACATGCTCAGTTGAAAAGCATTGGTCGCTTGTGAATTTGCACCATAGATTGTTTCCCATTTCAAAAATTTAATTATGTATAGCAACAACAATGATATAATAGTATGGCTGCAATTCAAATGCATCATAACTAAAATAAATAATGAATACATTTTACAGTTTAGTATATTTATTGGAGTGGTTTGTACTCATGAATATTTATCATCCTTCTATCCAACCAAGGTGTCCAGTTCGTCCTCGGATGAAGACAGGGATGATGGTTATCAGCAGGTGTTGCAGCAGCCAAAAGTTAGCACAGAAGATTTATATTGCTCATTCAACCCTTTCCCAGAGTTCCCCCCTACTCCGCTAACCCCACGAGTTCAGTCCACCTATGCTGTCAAACCTGTTCCCAATGAACCAACCAAGAAAGGTAATTGTAAAAAATGTGACAGCTATCAAGTTATATCATTTACATTTTTATGCATTATTAATTAAAGTTGAATTCATATTTTTTATATTTTTATTACAATCTGTGAAAGTAGCACAAATAATAATAATAAGCAATTGAAATTTTGTAGTCTGTGTTGTATTTTTAATATTTTACTATGACTGGTAGTTTGGTGTTATAATAATTTTGTTCTAATTTATTTAAGTTGGAGCACAGATGAATGTAAATGATCTTCGAATTCATTCTCCTGCCAAGGTCACAGAGTATGACCTGTCACTTGTCATTGAGCATCATCGTAAAAGGCGTGCACGCTTGGAAGAACACGCAGAGTTAGATACAAAAGCAGTTAAACTGCAAGATGTGATCGCAAGAACATATATGCAGAAAAAATCACCCATAGGTACACCAGGTAAGAATTCTATACTCCCCTTCTTGGGTCTTCACTCTTGCCCATGCTTAGCTCTCTTCGGTTGCTTATTATCATTATCATGCGCATTGTGACCATCCTCATAATAATCATTATAAGTCAATTGTCACAACACTACTGCCACTCCAAATGTTGCTTTCCTATCCCCAACCATGCACTAATTTTTCATTAGTGCACAGACAGTTTGCTTGATCTTTTTAGGGTTTGTGTGCAAAAGGTGAAAACAACTTGTACAGTATGTATCGTGCACCATAATAAATTGTATGCTATTGTTTTCACACTTAGCACTATGACGCGCATCTGCAGAAAGAGAGAGAGAACAGACATTTTCCCAATCGCCAATTTTGTTGACAAGTGATGTAATTTCTTCCGTAAAAGTTAATACATCGTACACTAGGAGAAAATTATTATACTTAGGTTAGACTTTATGCATTAAAAAATGTTTTCATGCATTAAACCTAACCTTTGTATTATAATTTCCTGCTAGTATACAATGCACAAGTATATTAATTGCTTATTAGATTATACCGCTACAGTAACTGTCCCATTAGCCATTGGCTCTTGAAAACACTTTTTCGTCATTGATAAATACTGATTGATATTGTATCAGTTGACTACCACTACTGATTATGTTTACTGAGAGATTATACCAGCATACTAAACTACACTATAATGTGCAGTGCTGTGTATAAATGCCATATTTGTCTATATTGTTTTTATTCGTACTAGTTCAACCCACATTACCTGCTTTGCACCACAAAAAGAGGAAAAAAGAACGAGAAAAAGAAAAGTTAAAGAGGAAGAGACGCAAGTTTGTTAATCCTCTTGATATGATGTCGTTTAATAGACTTGGAGAAATTTCAAGTCTAGATAAAGTTACACCACTTCAAAAACAAGCAACAAGTGAAGACGCTCCAAAGACACCTGCTCAGCTCACAGCTAAGTTGTAAGTTAATATTTTTATTGTTTCAGTAATGTGACAGTTTTAATATATTTAGGCCATACAATTAATAGAAATGCATACCAATTATAACACACACAAGTCTGAAAACCTATTCCATTTGGGTCTTTTTAAAATTTCAATATTCTGTTTAATTTCTAAACAGCCAACCATATGGATTGTATGCAAATTTCTTCAGTCTTCTTCGTGATTGGTTGACATCAAACCCAGAGAAGCGGATGCCTCAAAGTCGTCTGGAAGAACGTGTTGACGTGTGGGAAAAGTCGCCAACAAGTATGTTGAATCATTGGTACCCCTTGAAGCAGTCGTGGAGTAAAGCATTAAACGAAGCTTTAGTGTACTTGAACAGGGATCGTAAAGGAAGCCTACCACTTGTGTCTCGTGCCCAGTTTGTTCCGGGAGAGCCTCTACATTGGACATGGATAGGTATACAGAGAACATCATTGTTATGAGGGAGGAGGTTTGCAGATTTGAAATTCCTCAGCGTACAGTGATGCTATGTTTACACAACATTGCATAATCTGACATTTTCTTTTTTAATTATTATTTTTTTAGGTACTGGGATTGGTGATGGTGATGATGATTTGGCAGCTCTCTTTAAACAGTGGTTGAATATTTCTACTGATGATAATATAGCAAGCCCACCAGATGCACAATCAATGGACAAGAAAGACTCAGTTCAAATACCAAGTCCAAGAATGTTAGTGAATTATGCCATTTATTTATATATTTTTAATTTGATAGGTGAATTGATTGATTAAATGATTAGTTTCATATGTATCACTTAAGCCTCTTTTCCAGTAAGTGAAGTTATTCGCGCGAATTGAAAGCACGGTTCATTTGCATTCACAATTCTATCAGAGTTTTTCGCTTCAGCAGTTAAAATTCTTCCTACTTTTTGCGAAGTGAAAAATTGCGCAATCAATGTGAGCTCATGAAGCGAACCAAAAGTTTTGATTTGCACGAATAAATTTGCCTAGTAGATGACAGGCTTGATATGCTCATACGTATATGTACAATTAATTTTCACCATATTGAATTTTCTTCTCATTTTCTAACATGAGCACTGACTGGTGGACACCAGTGCTATAGAAGTCACTAGAATTATTATTTATCAGTATTTTTCTAAATTATTTGTAGGAACGGATAGCAAGTTGAGGGCGTTTCTATGATCAATCAATCACACATACACGTTTACAATTTCCAGTTTCTTATTGGCCAGTGATTCGATCATCATATTCTTGGTATCCGGATTGGGATTTTTTTCGTATGGACGCACGGCAGCTAGCAGGATCCAGATCCTGTCTCTTATACACATCTAGATGTGTATAAGAGACAGGTCGTAGGCCCGGTGAAGGGAGTATTTGGAAAAGAAATGTCACTAAACCGAGCAAGGGAACACTCATTGCTCGTCTCAAAACGACCACCTTATGTTACTATTCTGAGTCTTGGTAAGTCTGTAGGATAATTTGCACTACAATTATAATACATAATGCAAATAAAGCTAGAGATTAAATGTTATATAGTCTTAAAAGTGCTGTTGTCATTTCTTATATTAGGTAGTTTTCGTCGCGTTAACCACGTTAACCTTAACCTTAACGTTAGTACCCAACATGCAGCGCAATAGCTCCTCCCCTTTTGTAAACAAATTGAAATACGCATGCACAAACCCGTAACTAACGTATGTCGGGCACGTAAATTCCTGAAAATTAACGTACTCCGCAATGCAAGATGAATAAATTAGGACGTCATCCATTAACGTTAAGGTTAACATCGCGCGGCGAAAACTGCCTATTATTCTATTGCAGAATAACGTGGCTACACTTTTTATTCATCATGAGTATATAATTACACAACACCGGTCACTTATATTGTGGCTAGGATGTCAAGAGAAGTATTTCTAAATGCAGTATCTATGGTACAAAAAGGTGTAATGACAGATGTAATCAACTGCTTATTTTTCATTACAGAACAGTACAGCAGTACTTTGTCAGATTTCATAATGAGTTACTAATAGAAGCTAAATTGGATTGGTCTTTTCATAGCTATTTAAGATTCTAAAGTGAAGTATGAAATGGTGAAGTTTTCTATTTGTGTGTGCATAACTGGTTGTGTTCTAATTAAAAGTAGCCTATAGAAGAAGCACTATCCCAAGAACTTCAGTTACTGACTATTCTTTCTCATCAGTTCGTGACTCAGTTGCCAGGTTACCAAATGGAGAAGGAACGAGGGCTGAGGTATGTGAACTCCTTAAAGACTCTCAGTTCCTGGCGGAAGCTCCAGATGTCCAGATAAACACGGTTGTCAGCGGTGCCCTCGATAGATTACACTACGAGAAGGATCCGAGTGTGAAGTATGATGTTAATCGGAGACTGTGGATCTATCTGCATAGAGGGCGCTCTGAGGGTGAATTTGGTAGGTGAACCTATATATTTTTCAATACTTGATTCAATGAACAATGTACAGTATATGTTTTCTTTGATGATGTGTGGAAATAAATGAATAAATGAAAATGAAATGAAAAATATTATTTAAGTTTGAGAATAACAAGTTACTGTTAAATAACAGTAACTTGTAGAAATATACGCCACTGTATGATTGAAAAAAAACAACTTTCGACCACTGACATCAAGATGGAAAAAGAAAAGCCTATCTAAATAGTGTATTAGAATAGGCCGATTCAGTACAGCATTAGGCCTATTCTAATTCACTATTTAGATAGGCTTTTCTTTTTCCATTTTTATGTCAGATGTCAAAACAAATTTTTTTACAGTGGTGTAAAATAGTCTTTTAAGAACATTTTCCAGGAAAAATTAATGTGATATGACCCTCCGTTATGGAGTTATGAATTTTTAAATAACATGAGGTCAAGAATTTAGCCTCAAAGCTTATCTTATTTTTGTTGGTTATGCACCACTGACTTACAGTAGATTGATTGTGCTTATCAGGCTCATTAGCATAACAATAACACACATAAGGCTAATACAAGTTAGATGGCTTAAACCAGCCAGCTTCCTATCCTGGTAACAGTTATAAGTCCTTGACTAAACAAGGTAAAATCAAATTTAAGGTACTTAAAAAAGGTCCTAAAGCTTAGGACTCATTCAAATGTGTTTTTATAACTACTTAACAGAACGTATTCACCAAGAGCATGGAGCAGCAGCGAAAGCTAAGAAAGCATTACTGAAGCAAACTAAAGTGGTAAGTAGTGCCAAGACTATAGCCTGGTTCTCATGAGAGCCTTAGTATCCGGATCGGGAGCTAACCGTTAGCACTTGCGTAAGAACGCCCGATTGGTCTGCGCTAACCATTAGCAGTATCCGGATACCGCTAACGGTTAGCAAGTGCCATCGGATAGCAAGTTGAGGGCGTTTCTATGATCAATCAATCACACATACACGTTTACAATTTCCAGTTTCTTATTGGCCAGTGATTCGATCATCATATTCTTGGTATCCGGATTGGGATTTTTTTCGTATGGACGCACGGCAGCTAGCAGGATCCAGATCCTGCTAACTGTTAGCAACTATGTGAGAACATAGCCTATATGTGATAAAATGTTTTCATGTATTATGATGTTATGTTTTTTTAAAAATGAATATGTATTTAATTTCATTTTTAGAAGTCAGTCATCAAGGAAGCTCTGATGAAAGCACCACAAAACCGGCCTCCTAGTGTTATGAGTGACAGTAGCAATGATAGTTTAGCAAGCAGCGGTATTGCATTGGATATATCTCATGGTGCCTCTCCAGTAGCATCCATGCTTGGACATCAATTACCATCAAAGAACTCTCTTATGCAGAGTCCAGGATCCATCTTGCCAGTTACTATGCCCAGTCAAATTTCTGTTGGTAGTTCTCGTCTCAGTATGTCCAGCAGTGGAAGCTCACAGAAGTCTAGCCAAAGTTCCTCTGGAGCGCAAACAGTAGCCCAACAGCTTGCATTAAATGCAGGAAAAGCAAAACAACTTCAGTTGAGTGCCTCACAACAAGCATCTCTACCTTCCATTCAAGCTCATATCCTGTCACAGCAGACACAGCTTGCTGATAATCCAGTGACCACAGTTGCAGCTAAAACCTCTTCTTTACCCCTTTCCAGTATGTTATCTCCTCTTGGCAGTGCACAACATAGAGCTATGGTTCGAATGGCTTCAACAGCCCAAGGAAATTTGACTGCACTGGAGGTTCTACAGACACAAGCTCTTCATTATCAAAATCTTAGAATGGAACAGCCATCAAGTATAATATCAACAATCCCAACCCAGACTAAAGACAATCAAGTTAAAAACCAAACACCACACCTCAACACTGTATTTCCACAAGCCCTGAACCAAAAGAAGGAGAGTTTACCACAGGTGTTGCCACACCAGTTGAATATTGCTCTTGCACTTGCAGGACTCCAAGGCAGTGCATCTGCAGAAGGAAAATTACAGAACGTTAGTAAAACATCATCCCCAAATTTGACTCATCAGGCTGGTGTTAGTCTCTTAGCTGGTGGTACTATGATTCACAATATTTCTAGTACAGCTCAAGAAGGGAAATCTGCTCAAAATACTTCTGCTGTAACTTCACTTGTGCAACACCAACAGAAGGCCACCGCTTCACTCCCTGCTGGTGTGACAAATGTATTTGCTACATCTGGTGGACAAAAAATGTATGTTCTTGGAAGTAAAGGTGGTGCTCCAGCAGCAATTCAACTTACTAGTGGAAAGGCATCACCTATAATGAGAGTCACAACACCACCATCAGAATCCAAATCCAAGCAAACACCAGTAATTGGTAGCCAGTCTGCAACAATTAGTGCTATTGCTGCTGCTCTTGGCTGTAAAGGTACTACAACAAATCGCAAGCAGGCTACAGTTAGTGCAATTATTCAGCAAGCTAATCAGAGAGCACAGGTAAATTTACAAGCAGCTCAGGGTGTAATACCAAAAGTAAGGGCTTCCTCCCCACTAACAGAGAGTCCTTCACCAGCAAAGCAGACCAGAATTCCCCCAGTTTCTACATTGTTTAAACAAGCACCAGGGGATCATGTTCATGGTAGTGTAAACGTTTTGACTTCACTGGATGGAAAGAAGCCTGCTAGCGTGCCAGTTTCACTCTTTTTACAAAGCGCCCAAGCTGGAACTCTTGAAAATCTTGCTAAAGGGTCGCTACCTGTTCTCCACGGTAGCATGCCTACCAGTCTTGGTCAAGCAAAAGGAATGATTTTTCAGATTCCTGGAGCAAAACTTCTCCCAGCTAATTCTAAATTAATAAGTAACATGACGGCTGGCAGCAGTGGTAAAAACTCACCGATTGTTGTCTCAACTATTCCTAGATCTGATAGTGCTGTATCCAATAGTGATGCACTGTCTGGTTCTCCTAAACCGCATGTGGTGATGGCTGTTCCTTTCACAAGCTTTCATCAGCAGTCTGCAAAATATGCTTCATCACTTGTGTCGTCGACAGGCACACATTTGGAAACAAAGGGCACAATTCCTTCATTTAGTACATTCTCTCAGGCAGTACAGACTGGAAATAAACTGGGTCCAATCTCCAATGTAGCAATATCCAGTGCTTCGGCAGCTACTCCAATTTCTACTGTGATACAACCAGTTTCTATTATTAGACCATCCATGTCTCAGACTCTTCAAAAACTGTCAATGGGTCATGTTGTGTCTGGAATGTCATTAGCCCAAACCAGACCAACTGCATCTATAATGAGGTCGACAGTCAGCCAGATACAGTCAGTACAAACTCCATCTGGCGTAACTTTTACCCAAAGTGGATTAGGAATTATGACCACATCTGAATCAGCAGCTTCATTGGCTAAACTGAGACAAACATCTAGTGTTCCTAGTACTGAATTCAGTTGTGGTAATGTTCAGACTGTACCGCACACTACACATCAAACTGGAGTTTCTGTGGCTAAGGCCATATCCCTGATAAAGACAACATCTTCCAGTGTTACAACTGTTCCATCACAAACACTCACTTTTCAGAGAGGATTTACACATTCAGTTCCGAGGATGCCTCCTCCTAAAAGTGTGCAAACATCCAGTGCACAACCAGACCCACGTAACAAGACTCCAGCTTTGGGGTCACGATCCAGTATCACTGAGGTTAGGTATCCAGTGACTCAAGTTATATCAAAGTCACCTTCAGACTTGAAACTTGCTCTTGGCCAACCTAGTAAAAAATCAAGTCATGTTGTGACAACTATTCCACTGTCCACTAAGGCTCTTGCAATCACAAGGTCTCAAGCAGGAACACTATATTCATCCACACTGACACAACTACCATCATCTCTGCAAACCTCTACATTGACATCAACTGCCTCCAAAGATATATCTCCAATTAAAACAATAAATATTGACCTCACAAAACAAAAAATAACTTCTTCAGAAGTTCAGCCAGTAATTCTGTCTTCTGAGAAGCAAGCTGTAGCAATTGCACCAGAGGCAACACAGACAAAATCACCTTTACCTTCATTGCCACCTCGCCAAGTAGTAGCTACCAGTGCTGGAAATTCACAGGCAGCTGTTCCCACAGTCGCAAAAGTTCCTGAAATTATTGTTGTTAGAAGCTCATCTTCATTACTGGATACATCAAGTGTGACTACCACATCATCCAAAACTTCATTACCCATAGCCAAAACTCCACCAGCTTCTTCAACTGGAGGGAGGAAGTCACCACGTCTGGCTGCTGCTGCAGCAGCTGCTGCTGCGGCAGCTGCAACCGGCCCTGCAACTGGAAGTCAAGGAACTGAACAGAATAAATCGGGGATACAAAAGGGTGCTAAAAACAAAGATGCTGATAAGAAAGTATGAACACACTGGAAGTTCATTATTAGTAAATTTTGTCAACGAAATTGGTATGTAATGAAAGAGTGGAATAAACCTACCACGTAATAAGTTTTAGGTTCAACAAAATTAGATGCTTTTTGTGTAACTAAGATATATTGAGCCATTTTAATGGACAGGAAGTTGAAAAGTAAGAATACAGAAATCATGATTGTTGAACTACAAGAAATTCCTTGTCTTCTGTACTCATTTTTAGATATGGAGTTCCATTATTTAAAGGACAGTACAGGGTATTGATCTCAATACAAGGAATAATGGTACTGTATATCCTTGCTGATGTTTTACCACCTCCCTCCCCTCCCCCCAACTTTTTTGTTTTTGTATAAAATTGATCAATGTAATAAACAAGACTAATCATTACATGTGATTTCCTGTCATTATTTGGTTAATGGTGGTACATAGGTTGCGCCAGCAGTGTAGGGGAATGGGTTTTTCCCCCCCCCCCCCCCCCCCGTCGGTCAAGCCTGGACACCCTTCTTGCCTGACGCACGACTAGGTCGTCAGATCAGAAATTAAAAAAATAATTTGCCTATTTATACGTTTTTTTGAGTGCCAATCCATAATATTGTGGACCCCTCTGTCGGACATGTTGTACCACTTGTCAGCAAACTTCTGGCGCTGCTGCTGCTGCTTAAGCTCTGTCCAGATTATTAAATTTTCTTTGACAAAAAATGTTGCATGCCCATATATAGTCATGATGTGCCCATATACTGTATAGTCATGATGTGCCTGTAAATGGTCATGATGTGATGTCATCATCACCATATTTAGGCATGTCACATGTTTTTGTCAAATAAAGTTTGAGTTGGAAACTACTTCAGGGAGATAATAAATAATAAGAAGAATTTTGCAATTTGTATAGCGCCTCCTGTTGGACCAACCTCGAGGCGCTTAACAACAACGGAAGGAAACGGACAAGAAAAGTAACCATAAACCTAGACTAACATTACTCTAGACGGCTAACTGAACCAAACCAAACCAACACCGCACCGTTTATCGGAAATTTAAGGCGCGAAGCCCGCACTCACAGGTGCTCAAGTGATGGCGGTGTCTAGCTAAACAGTTAATGGGAAAAGAAAGAGTAAATAAATAAAATAGTGGTAAAAAGTGTCTTAAAGAATTAGTGAGCAATTGTTACAACACTTTGTACAGTAGAACCCCTATAATTAATAGAGGTGTCCAATGAATAGGGTATCCCTATTCAGTTGACACTAACCAAAAATGCGAAATTGTCCCCTTAATAGGGGTTTTTGGCATATTTTCATACAACGATGACATACATTCTGTATAATTTTATTTTTATTGACATAATCAGCTAAGTATAATTAAAACTAATTTATAGCAACAATTTGCAATGAAAACATTTCATTTATCCTGTAATATGAAATCAGAACTATGGTTTCCCATCCTCAAAATCTGGGTTTCAGTCCCTCGCTGTACTGTACATTTCGCTTGTGTCTTTGAGCAAGGCACTTTATCTACATTGCTTCTCCTGTAATCACCTGTCTTGTCGGGCTCGTAGGTAGACCATACAGGCCTGTATGGTACATCCTCCTAATTTCATCAAATATTCACTGCATGGGTTCTCTTCACCCAGGAATATTAATCGGTACCTGGTGGGGTTGCCTACTCCTGCGATGTTTAACAGCAGCAACACTTAAAACATGAGGACCCAATGACCAGAGGAAAATAAGCGCTTTGTATCTACAAAGAAAAGGTGCTGTATAAATTATATAAATAATAAAATGTTCTCAATATTATTTCATGATGCAATATTAATGACCAAATATTCCTTTTTTTATTTAAAATATTGAGCTTTTTATTGGATGAATGTAGCATGAATACAGTAACGATCTAGAATTAATGGTGCATGTTATGGTGTGTATAATCCTATATGAAAGTACACCAAAAATAGAGGAAACGAAATCCCATCATGGTTAAAGGTCAAAATTGACAAGATTGGTTTATATGAAGTAACACGTTTCAGTAGGCGTACAGTACAGATGTTTACTCGGAGGATTCAGGGGAGAAAATTCTGGTTTATTGCTATAGGTGTTAAAATATGAAGTTTAATGATTTTTTTCTTACATTGAGACTGCTGTAGCTGATGTGATAGAATGATAAAAAAATTAAGTGTCCCCTCAATAGGGGTTATTTGACCATTTGGCACACTCAGAAAGAGTCCCCGTCTTTGTCCCCTTAATATCTTACATCAAACAACAACTTCAGACTAATTTCTAGGGCAATTCACTCACATTTTTTTCTATTTGTAAAAAAAAAACGAAAAAAATTGTTTTTATTTTTATTACGCCCTCCGCTGCCTTGAAATCTCCAAAGATAAGATATGTATATTTCTTTCTAATTATATAAATTTTACATTCACCAATAAAATTTTATTTTTATTTTCTCCTCTGTCTGGATGTTTTTGGCAAAACTATTTGCTAAATAAGAAAACAAAATTTAATTTTAATTTTTATTCTGCCCTCCTCCGATGATCTTTAAAAAAAAAAGTATGCGAAACAAGTTTCGCCTAAAATAAACAAATAATTAGTAACTTTTTTGTATAATATCCTGTTTTTATGTCAATTTTTAATGTTATTGTAAGTTTTATTTTAATTAAATTAATAATAATTCAATATTTGTCTTGTAAAATTTTTATAATATTCTGTTTTTATGTCAATTTTTAATGTTATTGTATGTTTTATTTTAATTAAATTAATAATAATTCAATATTTGTCTTGTAAAAATTTACTTTTCAATGTATTTATCTCTTTTTTATACTTTTTTATGTAGTTTTTTTGTATCATATTACATGCAACTTTCCACATCTGTTTTCTGTTCGATGTGGTTTATTTTGTTCAAGGGAGGATGTAGATGGAGTTGTGCACCCCTTCCTTTTCGCTGTTTTTGTCTTGTTTTCTCTTTACAGTACTTTTGTTCTCTGTGCAATGATGAAGCTTAATAAATGACATCATTAAAATGAACCAATCAGCCAGCAAATTAAGTTCAAAGGGCTTCTTTACATATTTAAGTTCTTGCACCATTCTATTCCTCACTACATCTCGGAACTGATCACACTCCGTTCTGCTAAATGTAAAAGGACATTAAGCTCCACTACATCTATAACCAAAGTATCTGTAACCCTTCATGTGCCTACCTGAAGACTTATGGAGAAAGGTCCTTTTCTGTTGTTGGCCCAAGCTCTGAAATTCACTTCCACAATCACATTCAAGTCTCCTAATTTAATGATCTTAAAACGCTGTCTTAAATCATTCTTATTTGAAAATCTCTAATTTTCCTCCACTCTCCTGTTTTGATTTCTTTTTTGTGTTGTTTTTCTATTCTATCACTTGTTTGCTTTTCTTTTCACCATTTTACGTCTCAACCATTATTCATGGTTTTTTTTTCTTTTCGGTTGTTCAGGATAGCGCATAGAGACAAATGTAATTATATGCGTTATACGAATGCACAACCATTAAACCACAAGACTGCAAACAACTTTGAGCCATTTTAAACTTTATTCACTCAGGGGAAAAAAGCATACCAAAAACCAGTCCTTGAGTACATGCTATATTTTGAATGAATTTTGTTCAGCCTTTCACATTTTGTCCTACCTAATGACAATAAAAACGTTTCTACCTTCTCACACACTTTTGTGAATTGAAAAAAACAAATAGATGTATTACAATTTTTGCAAAATATTTAAATAGATCTCTGATAATGATTTGTATTTTCATGGTGAAATTCATTATCCTGGCATGAATTTCTTATTCATATATTTGGTATATATTACTTTATATATATAAATATCCATAGAAATTCACAAAATCAATTATGATTTGACTTAGAAAATCCACAATTCATGTAACACATAACATCATTCATTAAAAAATTATCAGAAGATATCAGGAACAACTGCCAAAAGGCAATAATAAATTGTATATAATTGTATCTTGTTGCATTAGTAAACAAAAGGCATCATATTAAAATCATTTTCTACAAAATATTCCATGTACCCTATTCATTAAAAATTTACAGAAAGTGTAATTACAGTAATACACAAAACCAACAATCAATCCATGATGTTTAACTGGAAAATATGATTGTTTTGCAAACTTTCTTCAAGGCTGCCTGAAAACAAAGACAAATCTAGATTCATGTTACTAGCTCACCATTAATAGATAATATTTTCACATTCACAAAGTATGCAGTTTATATTTACAGTTACACCAGTAACTAAGCACAGAATACAACCAATAGGAGTGGAAAAATGGTCACATGCATAGTAACCCATCACATAAAACTGCCGATAGGAATGAGGTATCTTTCAAATTTAACCCAGCACATAAAACAGCCAATAGAAGACATATTTTCACATATAAAAATGCTGTGCATAGAAAAGCCAGATATTTTCAATTAAATTTCAACCAGTGCTTAGAAGAGCCAACAGAAGTGCTGTGACAGTCCTGAATATAACTTAGTGCATACACCAACCCAACAGGAATGAAGAGGAAACTACTACTATAAAATTAAGTTATATTTTGAAGCAAATACTAAGGACTATGTACAGATTAAGTTCCCGATAAAAATATAAAGTAATAACAGAATATTCCCTTTAATTTTTCAATAGTATCTTTGTTGTTTTTGTATACTTTATGAATGTCCGGACTATACCAAAATTGGAACTAGAAATTGCTCCAAAACATTTTACAGAAAGTGTTCTGTGTCATCAGTAACTTTGACATTTTTGACAGAAGATACAATATTTTTTGCATAATATATATCAGCAATTTAGATACCTAGTCTTTACAACCAGTGGCGTATCTAGGGGGTGCACAACCCCCCCCCCAAAAAAAAATGTTAACTCAAACAAATCACACTCAAGTAGTAAAAAAATGATCTCATATCACCTTATTTTGCGACCTAGTGCAACCTCACTTTACTATCAAGTCCTCATCAGCTCCCTCAGATACGCCACTGTTTAGAATACATCTGTGTATTTAATACTGCTACAAAAAATTCCCTTTTGGAAAAAGTTTTACCTAACGAGACCAGTCAGGCAAATTATTATTTCCGACATTGATGTAATTTAAGTAGTGTATATTTATTTTACAAGAACAGGGTGCTGCGTAAGACGACATCATCAATAATGTTTTCAATTAGAAAATCTATACAAGATCCTATAAATCATGGTGTTATTAAAGGGTGTATAGAAAAGTAAGATCTAGAAAAGTAAGACACAAGATTTATCTTATTTTTCTAAATCTAGAAAAGTAAGATGCAAGATATCTTACTTTTCTAGATCTAGAAAAGCAAGATAAATCTTACTTTTCTAGACACCCATTATTGAACAATGGCAAGATTAAATGAAGTCAGCCCACAGTTTGTTGTCTAGGGACATGTGCCATTACAGTATATTGTGTGCATGTAGTTGATACTTCGCTGAATATAGTCGGTAGGTTTAAATGCATATAAGGATTCTCAATGTATTCATGCTAATGACATGGAGAAGAGTGGACTAGATAAACATTTAGATATCACAACAAAATACAGGATTCTGTCTTCTCTCTTGATTTCTCTATAGTACAAGTACCAAATACAAAGCGAACATATGAGCTGTTGCATCAAAATACATCAGATTATTATCATACATATTAACAGTACAGTACACTAAAAGATGACAGTAATTATTATATAACTTGAAGCCATCAGTAAACTATGCGAGTATAATGTACATAGCTCATTAAGGTTCAATGATTCATCGATAATCCAACATTGAACATCCTGTACAAGTCCAAACATCCACAAACTAAATTCATTACCAGACTTGGGGAGGGGGGTGCGCTGGCCCCAGTCCCCCTCTTTTGGGAAGTTAAAAGAAAAAAAAAAAGAAAAAATTGATCACCCAAAATGCCTCAGAGGTTATTTCTGGGTGTCTAGAAAACAACAATTTCGTGAGGGCATGCCCCCAGACCCCCTAGGGTGGTGTGATCTCGATCGCCCTCACTTTCGGATCCACCCTTTCGGACATCTCTGGATCCGCCCCTGATTACTTTTAATATTCTCAATCTGAACACTTAGTAATGCATTAAAACAATAAATTTATCAGAAAAATCACTATTGATGTGTGTATAAGAGACAGTACACACACAGAGTATATCGATATCTTTATTGTTTTAACCCATAGGTAGGCCTAGATGAAATTGTTCAAGCATTTTCTATGGTAATGCTTAGACTTTTAAATATTTCTTGAGGATCCAGTACATTTGATACTAAAACATGCCACAAAATTAATTGTATTTGGAGTAAGCTTTGATATATGAATAAACCCAGAATCCAGCAAGTATAGTTATTTTGAAGCTACAACAAAGAGGCTCTGAAAAAAGGTATGTACACTAATAAGCATATACAGCTAATAAAGAGTGAGTATTTCTACATAAAATGTAGAAAACCAACAGAAAATGAACATATATGTAATAGGAACCACTAATGTTTGTACGTATAAGTTGAATGTCTCTCATATATGCTGGGAGTATCTAAGATTTTCACAGTAATTAAAATATGCATATTTAATATATGCATATATGACTAGAGTACTACAGGTGTAGCACAGCATCCATTTTAAATGACAAACTGTCAAAACATTTGAGAAGAAGTAAAAATGAAATGAAATAAGAAGAAAGAGAATGAATCATTTACATTCTAAAAATTATACTTCAAATTAAATACCTCTAGTTGTACTATTATTATTGTGAATTGTGAATTAAAATTGGTCCTTACCATAAGCAGCACACATGTTATAATGCTACATCCAATGTGGATTAGTAATCGTTAAAATTTTCTTTGCATTGCTTAATGCTAAAACTTATTTACATTTAATTATCAAACACTAAATTACCACCAGGAGAGATTTTGAAATAAAACTCTATCAAACTAAAATATGGTACATGTCAATTTGCATTGATAATTGGATTGAGGGTAGTTGAGGTTTTTTTTGTGAATTTTTGTTTATCCGTTCACTGAATTTTTCAGCATGTTATTTCTGCCAGTGAACCAGCTAATAAGTAGTCCTTCAAAATAATAACTGATTAAAAATATTATTGCCTAATAATAACTAATAAAATAATAAAAATTTGAGGAATTTCAATAATATTTAGTCCTAATAACTATTATAAGACAAAATATTTTTTTAAAATAAAGCAAACAAAATATTAAAAACATCACTCCTCCTTTTCTGATACTTCTATAATCTTGTAGCCGATCGAGCACATTTTAAATCCACCAATGAGAATGGTTCATCTACTGTATCTGTATATCTGTCTTCAATAGCCAATTAAAATCCTTTTACTACCATCAGATAGCCAGCACATTGTTAGCATATATTTCTATTTAAAATCATATTGTTGACTTAATCTATATAATATGTATGTTTGATCTATAACTCAAACAAGTACAATTTGACATTGCATTGATAGGCATTAAAAGAATGTTAAACCATGGAGACACAATTAGCAATTCAATAAGGATGAATTATCGAGTTGAAAAGCAATTATATATTATACAACATATATAGTATATATATTACATATATAAAGTATATATATATATATATAGGTATATATATAGTACATATAACCATTTTGTATGTTATATACTTTTTTATACTATATTAAAAAATCATATTGATGTTTAAGAATTCAGAATGGCTATGGAATAAATCCCATGACCATGCTATAATTCATACAAAGAGATTTGCTCAAACATAAATTAAGTTTAAAGCATTTGAATCATAATAATTTAAAATTATATATATATATAATAATAATTTGCTATTTATATAGCGCATATTGCATATTATATACTATAATATACTTTTTTGTATAATTCATATTCATGTTTAAGAATTAAGAATGTGAATTTTAAATTATCAGACATAAAATTGAAGTTTAAATTTAAAGCATCTGATTTGCCATAAATTAAAATTTAAAGATATTAAGAGCTTATGAATATTCAACAGACCAAGCACACATACAAGTCCCTGCATATACACATTCTAAATTTTAAATAGCTACTGTCACAAAATAATTAGACTTATCTAATGGTAAGCTCAAATGAGACAAAATCACTGCTTTGAATAGAAGAAACTCAATGTCAAAATCAAACTACCACTAGATTAATTGAAAAAAAAAAAAGATGCCATTGAGCAAACGTATGCATATTGCATTTTCACTGGATGGGAACAAAGCAAAACTAACTATAGTATTATACACATTTTGAGTCATAGAATTATCAACTAAGTTATTTACCATATTGAAACAGGAGTAATTCCTATAGCAAAGTTCACAAGGTTATGCGAGTTAATATATGAGACAGATTATAAATTCCTTTGCTAATACAGATTCTGAAATAGTGGTCCAGCTCACCATTTTCAGAATTAGTTTTTTCCTCCCCAACCCATAAAGGACAAAATAAATATACTCAAATATACTATAGTATGACTTTTGTATATCTCTATGTATGAATGCACAATAGCTGGTAAAATGTTACTGCCTCTAGATAAAATAGTACATATACCGAGATGTAATTACACAAGATAAGCAAAATTATTTTGAATAAATAAATTCTGTACATTGATCCAGGCTGATTCTACTTCGCAAAACAGATACACTTTATAGTGGAGTAAGTCTAACGCTTCTTCTGGTCCTAAAACCATGGGGAGTAGGGCAGTGTAGGGCCCAGTGGGCTATACATCCACATCCACTCCAGCATTTTTGATGTTTAATGGTGTATTTTGCTAAAAATACTGATAGTTTCACCTTAAGATCCGGAGAACCTGGATTAGCTCGTAAGAGCTTACAGGCGTTACACCACTAATACACTTGTTTATATTCAGTGTATACCCATATGCAAAAATCTGTATTGTACATATGATTACATAATATGTAAAAGTGTGGAAGGACACAGTATATAATTATACAAACTTTTATAATGAGGACAAATATGAAAATAGATCTAAAAGAGAATGGGAACACCATTTCCAATCTTGTTATTCTCCCCAAAATAACCAAATTGAATTACTGTATTAAAAAAAAAACAAATGTCAGCAAAAGATATAATGCTCCAGATGATTATTACACATGGTTGGCAGGGTTTAAGATATGAGGGTGGTTTCGAAATTGCTTGGTGTGGCAAATAATTCATAATGTGTGACAACGAATGCAAATCGCTCTCTACACATAAATACAAAACATGTAGTAAGAGTCCTTTCTTAAACATGCGCACTATCACAGTGACATTATTAAATGTACCCGTATCGTCGGCTTAGCCCTATCATTTCACCTCTTTGGGAAAGAGAATGCCACAAGGTTCCATCATCAGTAAACAAAACTGAGAGACAGTACTTTTACCACAGAGCATGTAACTGCTTCACTGACAAACAAATAATGACAATTTAGATGTCTCGCATTCTGATGTGAGAATTAATTTTAAGCCCACATTTATCATCGTGTTCAATTTTAATGATATCAATCTTTGATTAGCTGATGCTACAACGTTAAATGTACTGTAGATATGTCAATACCATGCTCTCCATTCCAGACAGCTATAATGTCATCATCAATAAAACTTATTCAGTAAACTTTGGAAAAACATCACATTATGTTAGATGATGTTAATTTTTTCACTTGATGTTCCCTTTATGCTAGTAGTAGTGCATGTCTCTAGGTGTCTGTTATACACAAGAGACAGGTAAATCGTGCTGCCTAACGACAACACAAGAGACAGGTAAATCGTGCTGCCTAACGACAAAAGCAATATTCTCAGTACCATACTTTTGATAGGAAGCGTAACATCATGCCGCTGCACTACTCAATGGCTTTGTCACATAATCAACATGGATAATCCCAATGATCAGCCATTACATTAATCCCAATTGTATCTTTTTAATCTCCAGCACACATTATACCACACAGATTAATAATAATCTGTATTTAGCTGACAGGGTTACAGACTTAATCTAACCCTTTTGTTTTTTTACAAATCCATCCCTGATCCCTATGTTAAAATACTGACACATAGAATATAGAAATTAAAGTGAATAATCTAATAAAATTTCTTGGCAAGAATACACTAATCTCTTGGATCAACATAATCCCAAACCCTAGCCATCTATTGGCTAACTTTCAAGCGGATTCGCAATGCGATGTACGTTAAGAAACGTAATACAAAAAAGAACGTAAGGAGTATGAGGAAATCAATGTAAACTCTGTTGTTGCTAACATCCAGCTCCTTCAGAACGTCCTCACTGGTTCGGAATATACAATCCTCCTCCCGCTCACAATGCAGGTCGCCACGATCATTACCATATATAGATATGAGCACGCCCTCAAACGAGTAGCGTATGTAGGATATATAAGACATCCATTGAAGGTAGTTTGGTATTGTATTGAAGGTGACGAAGAAACCAGAGAAGAGAAGAACAGGAATACTGCTCACAGGACCCACAAACACAGCCAGCTGCAAAAAATAATCACAAATAATTATGATTAATGTATAAGAAAATCTCAAATAATTATGATTAATGTATAAAAAAAATTACAAATAATTATGATTACTGTATAAAATAATCACAGATAATTATGATTAATGTATTAAAAGAAACAAATAATTATGATTAATGTATAAAAAATCAAAAATAATTATGATTAATGTATAAAAAAATCACAAATAATTATGATTACTGTATAAAATAATCACAAATAATTATGATTAATGTATAAAAAAACAAATAATTATGATTAATGTATAAAAAATCACAAATAATTATGATTAATGTATAAAAAAAAATCACAAATAATTATTACTGCATAAAATAATCACAAATATTTATGATTAATATATAAAAAAAAACCAAATAATTATGATTAATGTATAAAAAATCACAAATAATTATGATTCATGTATAAAAAAATCAAATAATTATGATTAATGTATAAAAAAATCACAAATAATTATGAATGTATAAAAAAATTATAAATTTCACTCAGATCGGTAACAATTGAGACATAAATACAATGGCAACAGCAGCAAGACCACATGCATTATCAAAACTTTAATACTCAACAATCAATCAAAGTAGATTAACATGGCCATATAAAATGTCACATTACTCAACACTAAAGACATATACAAGTTACATTGTTATATCAACTTTCTTTACAGAATCAGGTCAACATGTTGCGATGTAACGTTACCTCCATTGTTGTTGCAGCTGCGCCGATAAGTAAGCCAAGTGACTGGGCAACAAAAGATGTCAATATCGATATAGAGACAAACATGAAAAATCTGCCAGCATCGTGTGGTTGTCCCGTCATGAAGTACACAATGGTGCAATAAATCACAGGCAGTATCACCTATCAATAAAAAATAATTTATTCAATTATCTGATATTGTATACTTTGTTTACAAGCAAACTGTATATTTATATTTCTTCAACCACTGCAATATTTCAGATTAGTGTATACAGTATGACAGCTACATATATGTGTATGTAGCATGGCTGACTAAATGGTGTGTACAATACAGAATAAATTCATTGAAAGTATGTAGCATGACAAATACAGTGGTATTTGTAGCATCTATGTTGTGTGCCATAAACAGCTTGGTCCTTGTAGCATAACCAAAATAATGGTGTATGTAGCACAACTCATTTGTTTATGCTACAATGTGTACTATGTAAATACCTACAAGGTGGTACATTGTAGCAAACCAAGTCACTGTTTTTATGCTACATGACCAACACATTGGTGTTCTGTACGTAGCAAGACTTTAGTTATGTAGCAAAGTGCATCACATACAGTAGGTGTGTGCCATGACCACCTCATTATTACATGTAACACTGGCGTGAAGTAAGTCGGCTATCTTACCTGGAACGGCAGATCTGCCATCGTCTTTGCAAAGTAGTACGCCTTTAAGCTGTACCAATAATTCAAATGCTCTCGTAAAAGAACTTGTATTTCCATTGGAACTACAGCAAGCAAAGAAAAACAACCATGAATGAAAACCAATGAACTAATTTAACCTTATTAAAGGCCTTTACACATTATTGATAGAGGGTTAGCGTTCCAGCAATGACGGTCCCACAAGTGCCGTATTTGATGACCCTAATTAGAAAACTGACAGTGATGGTCCCTGGAGCCCACAATTGAAATAAACTGGACATCTACGTACATGTAAGAACAGTTGGCATCAGAGCAGTGAACATGAGGAATAAGATGGAGAAAAACAGACAACCAGAGTTGTTATATGCTTTGCGGCCATCGTTGCCAATACCCATGTACAGCAAGCCTATCAAAACACCAATGCCGAGATGAGAGAGCAGACGTGTGTGTGTCAGCACCTGTAAGAAGTAAATTCCCAAAATATTCAAATGAGTATAATATACATGCTAAAAAGTATGCGAATTACCATCATTCACATGAGTGTGATATCAATAGTAAAAAATATGCGAATTACCATAATATACATAAGTATTATACATGGTAAAAATTTGCAAAAACCATACATAAGTAGGATATATATATACTGTCTCTTATACACATCTAGATGTGTATAAGAGACAGACCTCAGCCACACCACGGAATGGGCTGAGGCAAGAAA